>NW_011889086.1:1277055-1304971 GCF_000151845.1 Pteropus vampyrus | reverse complement strand
GGTGGTTAGGAGAAAGTTCTGAAGGCAGACTGGGTTTAAATTCTAGCTCCATCACTTAGTTGCTGCATAACCTTGGGCAATTACTTAAATTCTGTTTGGCTCAATGTCCCTGTCTGTAAAATGAAGATAAGAATACCAACGACCTGGAACTAGTGACACAGATGAGTAAACAGGCATTTACAATACAATGAAGTACAGAAAGCTATGACAGCACCTACTCCATCGGGGTGGTGGCCTGCAATCAGTGACCTCCAAGTGCAGCATTACAGGCAAGTAGGAGTTTCCAAAGAAAGAAAGAAAAATGTATTTCAGGAATAGAGAAAATGGAACTGGAGACACTGTCCTGCAATAAATAGAAAGCACAGAGTGTTCAAAAAGTTTATAAAACTTCGGCATACCTGGAGCAGAGAGGGCAAGGCAGGGATGCGAGCTAACCGTTTACTTTTCAGAGAGTTCAATTATGGGAAAAACTTTTCAATGTCTACATCCCTGGCATGGCACAAAAAGACTTCTGCAGTTTGGCCCCAACTTACTTTTGCAATTTCATCTCTCAGTTGTGTACTAGTCACATGTCTATCAACAAGAATTATACCTTTCCACATCTAGGCCTTTGCTTATGCTGTTTCCCCTCCCAGGAGCGTTACTCTTAGTGTGCATCTGGGGTTCAGATTTTCTCAGGACTCCTTCATACCATCTTTTGCTAACAGAATCCCTCTTTCTTGTAGGACATCCACTCAGTGTGATTCAGGTGAGCTCACCCTAATCTAACCCCATCTTCAGAGTATGACCTACGAAGAATAATACACTCGCTGGCCATACTGATGGTTTTAAGGAGGGACACATAACCCAAGCGAAGGTATCCAGAATCCTTATTCCCTTAGTGTTGTTCAACTACGAGGACATGAGTTTGGGGCTGCCACACCATGTTACCTGCCCTTCAAAAGGAATCATCCTGAGGAATAACAGCAAGTAGGGAAAAGCAGAATTGTAAGATGGCAAGAGAGGCAGAGGCAAGATGGTATCACCTGAGTGAGCTTCTGGATGAAGACCTACCTAGAACCAGCTGCATTCCTGGACTTCCTAGTTATATGGGCCAATAAGTTCTCTCTTTTTTCTTAAACTCCTTTGAATTAGGTTTTTGTCACTTCAAATCAAAAAGGGTTCTGACTAATTCTCTGTCTAACCCCTTATCACCTGTCATAGTTCAGCACAATTACTAACTCTCCCAGCCAGAAGCATGAAACGCTTCTCACTCACGAAACACCCAGGTTTTCAGTAGCTAACTGGCATTTATCCCACCCTACCTTCCACATTAGAATTGGTATACATAGCCTATTTAGCATCTGAGAGGAAAACTCCTTGTAAGCAAGCAGCCTTCCATCCCCATGGTGTGTATTACAGTATTTACTATGGAGCAGATGTTCAATAAATGTTTGGGGAGAAAAATAAAAAGAATACAAAGGAAGAACATTGGATATGGAGATTCAAACTCCAGGTCTAATATTTCCTAAATGAGTATTCTTGGAAAACCCATCTATTTCTCCTACTCTCATTTTCTACACTTCTTTACTTCATATTTAAAACAGGGATAATATTTATTAGAATCATTTAAGGATGGACTAAAAGAATACATATTATATATTCATAATTGCCAAAACTTGGAAGCAACCAAGATGTTCTTCAGTAGGTAAGGGATAAATAAACTGTGGTACATCCAGACAATGCAATATTATTCAGTGCCAAAAAATAAATGAATTATCAAGGCACGAAAAGTCATGGATGACACTTAAATGCCTATTACTGAGTGAAAAAGGCAATCTGAAAAGACTACAGGTTGATTTCATCTATATGACCTTCTGGAAAAAGGCAAAACTGTGGAGACAATAAAAAGATCAGTAATTCTGACAAGAAGGGGTAGGGAGGAAAGAGGAATAGGAGAAGTGCGGAGGATTCGTAGGGCAGTGAAAATACTACACATAATATAATGGTGGGTATATGTCATTATACATTTGTCCAAAATCATAAATATACAACACCAAGAACCCTGAGGCAAATTATGGACGCTCAGTGATTATGAAATCTCAATGTAGGTTCATCCTTGGTTTAAAAAAAAAAAAAAGTACCATTTTGGTGAGTAATATTGACAATTGGAGAGGTGACACAAGTGTGGGGGTAGAGGTTGTATGCCCTAAACTGTTGGGGGAAATCTCTGTACCTTCCTCTCTCAATTTTGTTGTAAACCTCAAACCTCTCTGAAAAAAATAAGTCTTAATTAAAAAATTAAATGTTAAATGCTATTCAAATGTTTCAAAAATGCATGTTATATGCCTCAAAAAATGTAGAGACACTTATTTAAGTAAGTTAAAGCTTTAGTTCCTAATGCCAGTCAAGGAGTAAGGAGCCCTGGATTCGGAGTTCAAGACATTTCTG
Source organism: Pteropus vampyrus (assembly GCF_000151845.1). NCBI lineage: Eukaryota > Metazoa > Chordata > Mammalia > Chiroptera > Pteropodidae > Pteropus > Pteropus vampyrus. The sequence goes on along the minus strand of NW_011889086.1, from coordinate 1,302,541 downwards.
AGATTAATGATCTATATGACAAGTCAGGCAGCCTTTCTGGACCTAATTTACTCATTTATGAAATGATGGCAGGGAGGACAGAATTAAGATAGAATTAGCTTTAGGAACTTTCTATGATTCTATGATGTGATAACATCATTCCTAACAGCTTAGTACTCAGCATATTAAAATCTCCCCCATGTCAATGGAGGCAAGATGTTAGTCCAGGATCTAAAGATGAGCAGGGTCCCCCTTTTGCCATCCCTTCTCATCAGTATAATCTTTCACTGAGAGCTCAAATTTGATAGGCACCATGATAGGTAATTATCACCTGTTATCTCATTTATGCTTAAAAATAACTCTGTGAGGTAGGATCTATTCTCTCCTTTCTAAAAACAGAGAAACTGGGCACAGAAACATTAAGTAACTTACCTGAGCATCACAGCTAATAAGTGCTCATGTTGTCATTCAAAACCGGGCACTCTGCTTCCAAAGCTCATGATCTCAACCATTATACTTACTGCTTCCCTATGAACCCCACTGCACCACTTGACAAGGGCAGAGAAAGAGAAACCTATATCTGCTCCAAGAGCCTCCGCAATCCCAACCATGCTAACAGTCCAGGGTGCTGGGGGCCTGTGTTGAGCGGGAATGCCATGCTGCTAATGGAAGAAAATGTAATTATAGAGCATAATTACAGTGTATCGTATTCTGTAATTATACCGATGGTATTTAATATAGAACATATTCTGAAGCTAAATGGAATGGAAACACCCCCCAAACAGAATATTCAGAACTGCTAAAAATCTGTCTCTTGACATTATGGAATCATAGAACCTCTATATCATGTTCCTCATCAGAGTGGAAAACACCATTGTTCACCCAATGGATAAAACGCCCAAACTTGATGTTTTATTTCCACATCCTTATTCCCACATCCCTCAAATCTGCCCCATCCTCTCCATCATCACTGCTTCTTTCCTACTTCAGAAGCTGTCATCTCTTCCCTACTCTATTTTTACAACTTTCTTACTGGCCTTTTGGCTTCCCAGGGTGCCTTATGGGTCATCCTCTACTTCGTGCAAATCTGACATGTCAGGATGCAAATCTGACCATGTCACTTCTTTCCTTAAAACTTTTCAGTACCTGCTCATTACTGAGTCCAGCACACTGAGACCTGGTGATCTGGCATTTTCTCCCCATCTTGACTTCACCTCCAGACGCTTGCCCCACACCTTTGTACTCCAGCCATTCTGAACTATCCGTACAGATTCTCCGAGTTTGTGCATGTTATCCTCTGCCTGAAGTGCTTTCTTTTCACATCTTCCTTAACTCACACTCATCCTTCAGGGGCAGCTCACATGTCATCATCCCCTAAAGGGTTTTCCTAACCTCCAAACTGAGCTGAGTACCACTAATATTGCTCCCAAAGCAGAAAACTCACTCCCGCTGTGTCGTAATTTTGTGTTTTCTCAGTCTCTCCATGGAGTCTCGGAGCACCTGAAGTCAAGGAGTGTGTTCTGTTGTTTTTATTTTGTTTTGATTTCTACATCCTTAATGCCTAGAATGATACCTTGCATGCAGTTAGTGTTCCATGTTTCCTGAGTAAATGAATGAATGAACAACATATTCGAAGAATCGCGTGTAAACAGAAATGTTAGAATTCTGTGACTTGCTGAAATTCTACAGAGGAATTACAGAGGGTCAAAAATTGAGAAACCTTTTAGACCTTCCCTTTATTTTAAAGATGAGAGAAAAAAAAGAGCACCAAAGAAGTGAAGAATCTTAACCAAGGTCACACAGAAAGTATGACAAGTCTAGGAAAGAAGAGTTTTTTCAAGTCCAAGTTTAGCACTGGTCCATAGTATGGTAAAACATTTACCTATTTATAGCCAAAGATTTAGGCTATGTGAAAGGGGTGTCTAAAAAATGAAAAAATGTTAACAGAAAACATTTGGGTAAAATAATTGTCTCAAAGTTGTGTGGGCTATAATACTTGGCATCACAATCTTTATGATTTTCTTTATCTGAGGTTTCAGCAAGGAAAAGAAATCCATTTCCCACTTAGGTGCAGGCTCCACTGGGCTTTCTCACAATCACTGGCTACCCTCAGGGCAAATGCATAAGGTAGAGAAGAGACAAAAACAATAAAGGAGATGCAGAGATCATGTCTCCACTTCATCTGAAAAGATGAGTGCATTCAGGAATTTGTTTATATAGAACTCCACATAACTACTCGCACTTGGGAAACACCCAAGAGACAAAAACATTCAAGAACTAAATTTGCACGACATTAGGCTCTCTTCCTCCCTACCTATTCAGTAATTTATTCATTCAGCAATTATTAATTGAGTACCAACTGTGTGCCAAGCAGTAGCATCACAGCAGTGAACAAAACAGAATGCATGTCCTCATTGAGTCTCCATTTCAGAGGCCATGCTGCCAGCAGATAAAGCACCTGCCACCGCAGCCAGAGAGCCTGGGTTCTAATCTCAGCTCTACCATCGGCTGGCTATTGAATTGAAGCAAGTTGCTAGTCTTCTTAATCTATTAAATGGGGGTATAATTAGACCTCTCCTCAAAGTTTTATTGTGAGGAACAAATGAGGCAATACAAGTAAAGTGCTTAGAACCATGGGTGGCTCATAAGAAGCATCTATTACGTTCTGTTTTCCACCAGTATGCCCTCAGAGAGAGGTAGAACGCTGAAGCAGCAAAGAGTGAGCAAGCATGCAGTCCCACCCTCTTGTTTTACAGATAGGGAAATTGCATCTCAGAGGAGACAAGCAGTGTGTCCCAGGTCACAAAGCATACTGGTGTCAGAGCCTCAGTTGCACTCTGATCCAAGGCCACCCCTATGTGGATGACCCGAGAGATGCTGACCTGGAACTGCTAGTCACACTAAGCTGGATTCAAGCTCTGAAGCTGCTCTTCTAAGCTCTGTTACCCTGGGCAGTTTATTTAATCTCTTTGACTCTCTATTTTTTCCATCTGGAGATGGGTATGATAATATTGCTGCTGTTGCTGCTGCTGCTGAAGATGATGATAATTATAGTATAAATAATAGTAATAATTCTTCCCTCATAGTTGGGAGGCTTCAATAAGATATCTGATGTGATAAGGGTATAGTAACTATAAAGGGCTATACTGTCTTATACAGTTGCCACTAACTACAGATGGCAATGAGCATTTGACATGTGGCTAGTGTGACTAAAGAACTAAATCTTTGATTTTAGTTAAATTACATTTTTTAAAATGAATACTCAATTCAGCTATTGGAAAACTTCCAAGAATTCACAATTTGGGTATGTGAAGCTACTTTTTCAGCTGTCTATTTTATGAAATCTTAATACAGATCAAATGTTTCTGATGAAAATTCAGCATCTAAATTAAAATGTGAAAGTATAAAATATGTGCAGGATTTCCAAGATTTAGTATAAAAAAGAATGTAAAGATCTTAGTTTTTATACTGTTACGTATTGAAATGATTTTTTAGATATATTAAGTTAAATAAATTTATTTTTAAAATAAATTTCATCAGTTTCTTTGTACTAAATGTAAATTTCCTATTAGCTCACATGATATATCTATTGAACAGCATTAGAAAAGGGCCATGCACAAAGGAGGGGTTACCCTCCTTCTTCTCCTTACCTTGTGGCTGTTCTTAAGAGCAATGACTGGGAAAGTGAAGCATTTAAGATCCTTTGGACACAAACCAGTAAAAATCATGTCTGGTTATCTTAACCAAAGAAAAAAGAATATAAGAATACTCACAGGCTCAAAAGAAAAGCTGAAGCAGAAGGCCTAGGAAAGGACCCAGGGCAGACCTAGGGAGCAGGAGGCAAAGGTGGTCCCTGCCTCCTAGATGCAGGTCTCTAATTATTTTCAATCTCCATATCACAACACTCCAAATTCGCCCAAGTTTGTCTCATTTGCCAGGCCCTTGGCTGTGGGTAGTTAGGAGATGGGAGGGTATTTTGATTGACAGACCCACTAAGATTTAGGTACCTAGTACAGAAGGCTCAGTTCACCAGAGGAGAATCGGGGTGCTATGCTGTTAGGGGAAAGAAAATGGATCCTGGGCAGGCACAAGCTACAGATGCCACTTAGCATAGGGCCTGGGTGCAGGTAGATACTTATGAGGTATAACAAGAAATGGAGAGTCCCTGCTCTGACACTGAATCACTGTGGCCTTGGATGAATTACTCTGCCTCTTTAGCCCTCCATCTCTTCCACTGAAAAATGAGAGAAGAATGTACGTGTTGGACTCCTTCCCACCACGAAACTGTCACAATTGTTTCAACTCTTGTTCATCTCAGGGCTGGCTCTGTATACCCTTTCAAAAGAGGAAGACTCAATTCTGGCTGCAGCCCACCCTCCCATCCTACCCCCACCCACGGCATGGCACTGCAATTCTGTCACTCTCTCCTGTGTGCCAGAGACCCTCTGCCACTTCTTTGCTCTCTCACCCTAATAGTTTTGCTGCAAAATAAAAAAAAAAATTAAGATCTGGCATGTTCAGTGAAAGCTCTTTAGTCTAATTGATCGGGAATTGCTAATTCAGCAAAACTAAAGTCTTGGGAAGAAAACATAATTCCTGTATGATCTCTCGTGTTATGAAAGAAGGAAAAGATGGCTTAGAGCTTTAGGCAAACCCATTATATCTGCCCCAATTATTTTCCTTGGTCAACAGCTTCCTCCTCTACTTGCAAGAAGGTCCCAGGAGAACTGAGTTTGAGTCTCAGTTATGCATGCATGCATTCATTCATTTATTCAGAAAGGATTGAGACTTAGTCTTGCTATCTGCTAAAGTCTACTAGAGATTAATAAGTGAGCAAATAACCACAAAGCAATACAATGAAGACTAGAGTGAATCATTACAGAAACTAGAGAAGAAACCAACTAACTCAACCTAGGAAAGTTATTTGAGAGAGGAGATCATTCTAGGAAGAGGAAATGGCAAATGCAAAGTCATAACGTGTATTATCTGGAAAGTGGAAATAAGTTAAGCTGAAGTGCAAATTGCATGAGGGGATGGTAAGCCATGAGCTCAAGTTAAGTCGCTTCATCTTTCTGTGACTCTGTTTCACCATTTGTCCCCAACCTTGCTGGTCGGAAAAATGAAATATAATTCTTTGTGAACAGTCTTTGAAAATTGTAGTATATTGTGGAGACAGAGCTTATGGTGAGTTCTTAAGCGCTCCCTAGTGGCCCTCTATAAAGAGAGGAGCACATCAGCCATATAGGGAGTATTCCTGGGCAGAACAGCAGTATGCAGTGTGCGTTGTTGGTCTTTCCTAGCTCTGCTTCCAGACCTGTGCTTATGCGAGTCCAGGGGTCCCTGGACTTCAGTATCTCCTCCATTCTTTCCATGAGCAACTTGGTTTTGGAGTAAGATATATCTGGGGTTAAATTCTGATCTGCTACATAGCAAGTGTGAATCTGTAAGACTCTCGGCCTATCTTAGCTTCTATTTCCTTACCTATAAAATAAGACTAATATTGTGTATCTCATAAGATTTAGAAGGATTAGAAGAACTATTTTATGAGAATGGTCTTGGTAAACCTTCTCACAAAATATTATGAGAACTATGCAAATATTTCTAAGGTCATCTTCATCATTATTTCCCTCTTCTGTCTTAATAAGACTCTCTCATGATTAATAAGCTATACTCTCATTTCAATGTAAAACACACTATATTGGAAGTCAGGAAACCTGGATTCTGTTCGTAGTTCTGGTCTTTTCCTCTTAGATTCCCTCCCTTGTTCTTTCTCTGCTTCTTTCTGTGTGTCAGCATCAATATATTTCAGGCTCCTTTAACTACTGGCTTCCCAGTAGGTGTAGCCATTGAGATATTCATTGAAGATAATGCTCATAGAAGGCAGGAGGGTGGGAGAAGGGGAAAAGCCAGAGTATTTCTTCTCTTGTTCCACCTCAGGTGCTATATCTTGCAGGTGCTGTGTATCTACCATAGTTCCAGATCTTGCTGGATTCCAAGGTTTTAAGGTTCTGAGGTTCCCAGGGCCCTAAAGTTCTAGCTCCTAGTCTGCTGGCCCTCTGGCCCTCTGGAAAGTAGCAGCTATCTGCTTTTGACAGTCCCTAGCTTGCCTCTCCATCCCATTCCGCTTCCTATGTCAGCATTCTCTGTACTGAAAGACATACCTAGAGTGGTTTACTATCTGGACCTTGACTAATACCCCGGGTGAGTTATTTCACTAGTAAAATGAAACCAGTGGATGATCTCTAAGATTCTTCTACTTTTAACATTCAAGTAATATTTTGTCAGAGTATTTCACAATTGCTCATACCTACCTTTCCTTGCAGACTTATGTTTGGCCTCACCTTCAGCCTCTCTCCTATTTCTATGTCCAGATATGGTTCCTCTCCTCTGCTGTGGTTTGGAACAATAAACTCACCACCCTCATATACCAAAAAACTTTCTGGTGGCTCCATGCCCCATTTCTATTGAATTTACCCTAATCCATGAAAGAAAAACAGAAACCTCCCTCTTTTAAGGGCTACAAACTAAGATGCCAAGATGCTAACTCTTATTTGCGATACACAATCCCCAGGCCATGACTATCCAGTCAGGCCAATCATTCAGATTCCAAAGACACTGACATTTCTCTCCACAATTTGCAAGCAAAGTAATAATGCTCTAATTATGTGTCTATTACCATCATCATCATAATGTACCCACATGGATGATGGCAGCAAGGCTGGGTTAATATATTCATTAGGAACAAGCACAAGCAACATGACATTAATACCACTAATAATACCTAATTGAGCTTAATTACCATGTGATGCTTAATATATTGTGATGAATTTATTCTCAAAGTATTTACATATTTGTGGTTAAGTAATTAGCATTCTGTCCATAAATAACTCCTCAAAAGTCCACTCTACTTATAAAGCAGAAAGGAGACTGAACACACTCGCCTGTTTGAAACGGCCAGGCAAAAAGTGCTCTTAATTTGCACAGAAATACATATGTCACGTCTTCCTTAAAGGCAAAGTGAACGGGTCCCATCAAGAAGGCATTTGGGGGAAGATGGTGGCAGGAGAGAAATTTGCTCCTCTCAACTTCAAGAGTCTGACTGAGATTAACAGCTTTTGCACTAGGGTCTTTGCTGTGCTTGTCAGACCACACAGAGATCTATGATCTCCCCTGGGTGACGGACTTGAAGAGAGACATTCACAAACGGGGGGAGAGTAATGTAGGTACAGAGGGAGCTCACAGAGGTACAGCTGAAAGTACTCAGCGTGTTTAACTTGCAGAGAAGAGTCACTAAGATATGAGAGCTGTCTTCTCAGATTTGAAGGGCTGTCAGGTGGCAGCAGAAACAGACTGTGAAGTGGACAATAACATAGATTTGAAGTCAAGGACAAGTATTTAAATCCCAGCTTGGCCACTTACTATCCGCATGACCTTGGGCCGAATACAGTGTCTCTAGGCCTCTGCTTCCCTTTGGGTTGTATTAATTATATCTTTAAAAAAGGAGATAATGCCTGAGATCTGGAACCCGAGAATCCTCAGCCTCCCTGCCTCATGGAACAAAGGTTCATTAGCCCAGGCACTAGAACCAGACTGCACTGCATACTATTCTCGCCACCCAAATCTGGTGACGTGGGGAAAGTTATTAAATCTTTGCAGACCTCACATTTCTCACCTATGAGACACGCTACCACACCTAAAACAATATTGTCATGAGAACTGAATGAATAAAATACTTCATATAAAGTGCTTGGAGCACTCAGCATATTGTAAGCACTTAATGTTAGTTATTACTACTACTACTACTACTACTACTACTACTACTACTACTACTACTACTACTACTGCTACTACTGTCATCTCTTTTGTTCAAAGTTCAGCTTCAGATGAAAATATCCAACCTAGCTAGTTGAGGCAGAAATGGAATTTATTACAGTGATTAAAAGTCCAAGAGAAGGTTATTGAGTGCTGAGGACAAGGTTAAAGTTGAATTTTCAGGAATAAACTCCCAAAGCTGTGTCATGAGCCCCAAGAGGACTGCTGGCTCTTCCACAATCCAGAAGCCACCAGCTCCAAATCCACTTTCATGGACATAGTCAGGAAGCCTCTGTGAGAAAGCTAACTATTGCTGCTGCTAGCTGCTTAGCCACGTGATGCCTACTGCAATCTGCACGAACTGTATTTCACCAGACACCCTGCATCTATACAACCATGAAGCTGGTTCATGAACAGTGGAGCCTCTGTTCAAGCTGCTTCAGGAGGGGCGGGGAGCCGATGCCACCATGATTTCCAAAAGAAAGTAGCAGAAGCAAGGCCTCTCTCACTTCTAAACCTCACACAAGCCAATCCGATTGGCTGAACTCCAAAGATATCTGGAACTCCAATTGCAAGGAAGTCTGGGAAAAGAATCTTGAAAGATATCTTTCAAAATGCTGCAGTACAGAAAAACACACTAGGAGGGTAGAGCAAATGTTGAGTTATGATTTATCTTACCCATTGTGCTACTTCTGCCCCATTCCAAGGTGAATAGGCAAACTTCTGGGAAAACATACTCTCTGCTACTGGCCAGGACTTAAGCTCCAGAGCCTTCTCTGGTTGTCTATAAAGAGGCTGAAAAACCTCATTTGCTCCTTCAGCTTAAGAATCAGACAGGAATTTGGGCAATAACTGCTCCTTTGGCCTTTTCTTTGACCGCATCCCAATCTTAGACCTCTAGGTCTTATCATCTCTACAGCAGGAAGAACATTGCCAAATCCAACTCCCCTCCTGCCTGCCCCCCTCCCCCAAAAAGAGACGGCACTTCCTCCTGAAGCATAGAACTGATCACCTAAGCAGAATGGCATGTCAGTCCCTCCTCCCTTGATCTTGCTTGCGCTCAAGATAGTAAGAACAAACGGAATCTCCCAACTAGAGGTAGACTTAAGCTTGTCTTATGGCCCAGCCCTGTGCTGGTTATTCTCCACTAGCAAATTGTACCCACTTAGATTCACTATCTGCCTTCCTTCTGCCAGGAGGCTGACCAGCAAGGATGGTATCACCAGGGCTCCCTATCCTTAAGCTTCCAGTTGAGTTTGATTAGTAGAAGACACTGGCAGAAAATCCAAGGCAAGAGAAGAGAGTCAAGGGTATTTCTCTCCCACTTTCTTCAGATTTCAGCACTGAAGTTCTGAGAGTGTCTGCAACCCTCTATGGCTATAGCATCTGCCAAGTGACCCTGCTTCCTAGGATCCAGTAACATCTCCTTTCCTTTTACATTAAGGCTTAGGAGAAATAATGACTTTCTATTGTTGCTGGCCCCTGAGTCCACCATCATCACTTGCTGGTTCATTTAACCCTGCCCATAATTCTATTCAATTCTTTTATTAAATTCTCTTTGGTTAAACACTATTGCCTGAAGTGCTCCTAACTAATACAAGCCTCAAGGAAGGGCTACCTAAGACAGAGCATTTCCTCTTTTCTCAAGACTTATTTCATTTATAGTCCCTTTACTCCTCCCACTAAATCCCCCGTTCTCTCCTAAAGGAGCTCAATCATGTTCTTGAGCCATAGCAGAGGTCTTCTCTTAGCAAAGGAGTGAGAGGTCACCCGAGGAAGGACACCTTAGGTCCCCTTGGAGGTTGGAGTGTGCAGGCAACACATGGTTAGAAGAATAAAGTGAGATGGCATACATGGCATTTTTTGCTAGGTGCTGGCACCCTGTAAGTGCTGACAGTTCCCTGTCCTCTTTTGTTCTCTCCTTTGTCCCCCAATTCAGAAATCAAATAATGACAAGCAAAATGGTATAATAATTAAACATTGAATTCTGTAAACAAATGATCTGAATCCAAATTCAAGTTCGATAGTCTGTGACGTTGGGCAAATAACCACTCTGGGCCTCAATTTCCCCATCTAAAAATAATTGTGATGGTAGTAATAACTATCTCTTAAGATTGTTGTAAGAATTAAATGTATAAATGTATACGAAGAATTTAGAACAGCACTTGGCACATAGTAAATGATCAATAAATTATTGCTATTTTAATCTGCACATTGCATGATAAGATAGAAGACATTTTACCGCCACATTCTGGAGTAGGAAACTTTTCGAGTTTTGATATTCTAGACACAGCTTTGTCTTTAATAAAAAAGTAGGGTCCACTTTGTCCAGGAATTCATTAGAAAGAAGTTCCTAAATGGATTTTCCAAATCAGAATGTTCAAAAAGGGTGAGTTGAGAAAAAAAATAAACTCCCAGCCTGAAAAGAGAATTGTATACCTGTGTATATAAGGAAACATAATGGGTACCAACATTGGTCTCCATACCCTCTCACTAAGGAAATTGTCGAGAATATGTTGGACTTAAACCTCACTCTGCCATTAGGTAGCCACTGCCCCTAGGCAGTTGCGTAACTACCTGAAACCCTCAGTTTTCTCATCTTTAAAAAAAGTGGATCCTACAATACTGTTCTCACAGGTTGTTGTGAAGATCAGGCAAGAGACCCATTGTAAAATCTATCAAGACCGCCTAAGGCATTATCCCCTCCACACCCCTCTTTGTGACTGGGCTTTGCTTATGAACTCACTCCAAGTACAGTCCTAGATAGAGGTATTATCTTTTGAGCTCTTTGAGGCTTGGCTGCTTCCAACAGGCTGCAGAAGGTAGCTACTCACTGTCTCTATGACTTTGGGTTCTGGCTCTTCATTTCCTGCTTATGTTGCATTCTGCCTATGTCATCAGTGTTGTCATTCTCAATGGAAGGGGACTTTAAATCTCCCTTTTAGGGGAAATAGATCTCATTTGAAACAATGCAGAATGTATGCACAGGAGCCCAATGACACATCCCTTGTGAAACATTATTGAACAAATACTGGAAGCTTAATGAGCACTGCTGCTAACCCATCACAGTCCAACATCGTGTAGATTTCACCAGGCCCCACAGAAAGATGTTAAAGGGAATCTGAGCAGTTCAAACTGGAACGACTGACTGCCTATTATTGAGATTCTTTGTGTTCTGCTGTACCTGAACCCTGTTTAGCTATCTCCCCATACAATGAGAAAAAAAAAAATGGAAAAAGGATGCTCTAAAGGCCAACATGCAATCTTTACCACTGGATTTATTCCTTGAATCACATTCTCTCTGTTTAAATAACCTAGAGAAAAACCTAGATTAGTTTCTGGGTTTTTTCTATTTTCTAGCTGGACCCTGACTGATCCAGGGAGCAAGACTGGAGACTAAGAAATCAGTTAGGAGCTGTGGCAATTGTCTTGAGATGAAAGGATGGGGCTTCAAAACTAAGATAGTAGCAGCGGAGATGAAGGAGAATGGGAATCAAGAAGTGTTTTAGAAACAGAACAGTAGGACTTGATGACCAGTCTAATATTAAACATGAAGGAGAAAGAGTCACCTATAATAAGACCTAAACCTCTGATTTGAGGAGCACTCAAAGATGATGATGTCATTCAGAGTGTGAATGATGAATATAGTTTGGAGGTGTTTTTAGTCATATATCTAGTAGATAATGAAGTATATGGGTCTGTAATAAACTTATAATTTTGTCTCCCAGAATCCCTTTCTGATGTGAACTTCGGCACTCCATTTTCAGATTTTGTTGTAACTTATTGATAGAAAGCTGATATGTTTGTCTGAGATTCTGCTGGCCTGACTAAAGTACTTCATGAAGAGATAGGCCCCTGAACCATGGCAAGCCAATCCAAATTCTTCACTGAGACTTTCTAACCAGGGCAAGGTTTATAAAATTTTTTTATAAAAATTGTGAGCCTAGAGATATGTACAGCCAGCAAATCATGAAGAAGCCAGTCTAAAAGAATGGAGCCAACATGAAAGGCAAAACATAATCAAGTATAGTAATGACATCCATCCTGTGGGTGGTTGAGAGCAAAATGGCGTGAGCTACTAAAAAGTCTAGCAATGTGCATGGCACCTCGTATTTACTCAATAAGCTGTCTTGACTGAGCAAACAAACTATGAGCTTTGAATGGGCAAAGAAAAGACCATGTGATTTCAACTAGAGAGGAGATGATGGCATTTGGATTGAGTTTGAAGGATAGGTTGGATTCAAACTGGGGGGGCTGATTTTTAATAACTGTCCAGCTCCAGAAGCACCCTGGAGCCATGGAAAGTCAGGAGTAAGAGCCACCAGGAGAGAGTCAGCATACACTTGCTCCTCTGTGAAGCCCTCTTCTCCAGAGGAGGGGTTAGAAGAAGAAGCCCGTCTGCCACATTCAGGCTGCAGCCATGACCTTGCTGGGCCCTTAGAGTGACAAGAACAAAGCCCATAATTATTAACCTTGCCACTTGTTTCTGTAGTTTATTGTGACAAGACAATGCAATAAGGAGGGAGGTAATCAAAAAGCAATTTTGTAGCAGTAAGCTTAAAGTGACAAACCTTGCTTTTCCTAAATAAATCACCATTATTCCCATATGGCTCAGGACTGACAACTTGGGTTTCCTTAGTAACCAAGTACTTAGCTAAAACTGTGGTCCAGTGTGAGCGAGAGTGAGCGGCATCTGGAGAGAACTAGTCGCCAAGTCTTTCCCAGAGGCTCCCTCGTACCTTCCAGGTGAGTGTGGTCGCCATTAGCATTCTGGCTTTGACATTCTTCATTTGCACTATCCTCTGGGGATCCCTGAGGTCTATGACACATAGTAATTTGTCATTTTGCAGCATCATTAATTTTGTTTTGAGAGCCATTTGCTTTGCTAGTGAGTGAGTTTGAGAACCCCAACCTTCATATCTCAGCATGACTTTTGAGGTTTACAAGGTAATGTTCATGAACTGAATTCTAAAACCACAGGGGAAAATAAAGGTTTGTGAATCATCGTTCTAAAAAAGAAAACCAAGAGCTAGTGCTGGTGATGGAAGGAAAGAAACGTAATGGAGACTAGAAAAGCAATGGCTCTTAAAAAGGAAACGTTTTGTGGCAGAAATAATATATTCTAAATTAACTTCTGCAATTATCTGGATTTACAAGTGTTTCTGAATATATCCTTTGTCAGAGTTAGATATCTACACCATTTTCTAAATTTGCTCCTTCCTTCCTTCCTCCCTCTCATTCTTCCCTTCCTGCTTTCCTCCCTCCTTTGTACACATTTTTTGAGTACCTTCCCAGTCTAAGCGATGGGCTCTGCACACAGAGGCTACACAACTTCAGTTCTCAAGGCCTGACAGCCTGGCTGAGGAGACAGACACATGGACAGATGAGTTATACCTCCCGGCTGGGAACTCAGAAAAGAGTGTAACCATCCTGGCCTGCAGGCTTTAAGAAAAGCCACAGAGGGGGTGACATTTGAGTATAGCCCAGAAGTAAGATGTGACATGTTGGACTATGCTCCAGGGACCTGAGTCACTGTGAAGAAGAGGGCTTGAGCAGAGATCCCTTGGAGGCTCTGGATGGCTGGATTTGGAACAGATGTAGAAGGGCCTACACTACACACTCAGAACCCTGCCGTGCCAAGAATGCCTCTTCCAAGCTACCCCCCAACTTATCCTCTGATTCCCAGGCTCCCCCTGCCTCACAGCCTCTGCCTGAATGCTCTCCCCAGCCCGTTTTTTGCAGGGCTGCTTCACTGGCATCCTAGGGCTCTTGCTTTAAACCTCTCTTCCTTGGGGATGGAACAGTCTCCCATAAACACACCACCTAAAGTTCCTGTAATTTTTGGCCTTTAACCAAAAAAAGTTTTTATTTTAAATTTATTTTTTAGAGTACTTATTATATCTGTCCTCTCTACCAGACTCTAAGTTCCTTGAGATCACAGGAAATTTTTTTGATTTTTGACTGTTCCCCCTGAACCTAACATAGTGCCTCTTTGCATATGGCTGATCCTCAGCAAGTACTGATTGAATGAATGAATGAATGAATGAATGAATGAATAAGTTAAGATTCAGTTTAGAGGTCACTTCCTCCACCATGTCTTCCCTCCAAGTCTAGAAGAGGCATCCCTTTCCCATGTGGTTTCCTAGTGCTTGTGCTTACCTGATCATAGCACTTACTGATAAGACAAAATTGAAAGAATTTTCCTGCCTGCTCTCCTCCTCCCCCTGTCCCAAACAAGAGCTCCCTAAAGGCAGGGACCATATCAGTTCCCAATCCCCCACCCCCTCCTCTCCCATACCCACATTCCTGTCTAAGATTTAGCACAAATATTTGTCGAACTGACACTATGCCCCCAAAACAGGAGCACTTTCTTGGGTAGTAGAAGAAAGCCAGGGACTTTCTGTGAGATCTAAATTGTAAGCATCCCACTCCATGGAAGAAGTGATTCCCGCTCTGTGGCTGCCCAACCCCCTTCCTGTTGATGACATCAAGAAAGCAGGGCTGGCCCCTCCTGCTGCCTGCCAGCTCTGTCTCAGCATACTGTCTGACTCACAAGAGCTCCTCTTTGCAAGCTGACTCTCATACCCTGAGGCGATTGCCTGCACTCCTGCGTGTGGATAATGAGGTTGTAGGCTGTGTGAGAAAGCAGAGCTTGAGCAGCCAAAAGGGGCCTCCCACACCCCTGCCTTTTTCATTCGCACCCAGGGCGCCAGCCAGACTGGAAGGCTTCTTTCAAGAAGATGCAGGATTACACATTTGGCGGGTACTTCATTTGGGTGGTCTCAACTACTCCTTGTAACAAACAGCCCATGAATGAAAAGGAAGGCAGGCGAGGAGGGCCAGGAGTGTGGGAAAGGGGAAGCGTGGATAGGTTGTGATTTTAACAGGGTGGGCGGGGTACTCACTGAGAGGGTGATATTTGATAAGAAATTGCAAGGAAGTAAGAATGCTAACCACATGCATAGCTCGTGGAAGAACATTCTAGGCAGAAGGGAGAGCCAAGCAAATGCCCCACAGCAGGAGCTTCCTCAAGTTTTTGAAGAACAGCACAGAGGTCAGTGAGGTCTAAATGGAATGAGTGTGGATAAGGGTAGTAGAAGGTGATGTCAGAGGAAAAGTTGAGGGGACAGATCATGTAGACCACTGGGGTCCATGGTCTGGTTTTGAGTGGAGAAGCAACATAATCTGACTTGCATTTCTCAAGGATCATTCTTGCTGCTGTGTTAAAAAGAGACTATAAGGGGGCAAGGAAAGGCAGAGCTAGTATAAGAGTCTATTGAACTAACCCAAGCAAGGATGATGACTTCGACGAGGGTGACAGAAGTAGAGACAGTGAGAAGTAGTAGCGTTCTGCATATGGAAGGTAGAGCCAACAGGATTTTCTGAGATATTGATATTGGGAGATGAGAAAAAGAAAAACCATGGATGGCTCCATGGTTTTATAGGAGAATAAGAAAAAGGACGAAGATGCTGTACGCTGAGATGGAGGAGGCTGCAAATGGGCAGATTTGGGAGGGAAAGAGTTCCATTTTGACTGGTTGAATTTGGGATGTCTATGAATCTGGCTTTAGGAGAGAGATCTGAGTGGGAGACATAAATTCAGGGTTCGCCTTCATATAGATGGCATTTCATGCTATAAGAATGGTTGAGCATAGGTTGAGAAAAGAACTGAAGTCTAGCCTGGACACTCAAACATTAGGAGGTGGCTTTGCTACCCAAAAGAAACACACTTGGAAAATCAAAAATGTATAGTCTCTACGTGCCCTAAATGACCAGCCATTCCCTTCTCAGTCAAACCTCTTAAAAAATAACCTGATTGCACAATCCCTGCTTTCTCCCTACCCAGCAGTCTAGCTTTGGCTCCAATCATGCCACTGAAACTTCTTGCTCCAAAGTCATCAAACACTTTTAGTGGAGGATATTCAGTATCATTTCGCACTATTTCATGAGCCCTCCTCCCGTCTCGAAACTCTCATCTCTAGACACAGGAAATAACAGATAACACAAGGACTCGTATCTTTGAGAGTTTGAGACTGTATCTCATCACTTAGGATACCTTGCTGCTCGACTTCAGATTGGGTTCATCCAATGGGAGATTGGTGGGCAGATGGAAAGAGCAGTTGGGGTATTTTTTTTATTGCTCTGCTTTCTCCCTGTTTTCTTTCCCCATATCTGGCAATGGGTGTGTCCCCCTCCTTCAGGATCCCAGTCCTCACTAAGCTCTGGTAGGACTTTTTCTTCTGTTTCTAACCTTTCTGTCTCAGTCTGTATGGCCAGATCATCTTGTCCTTAGGTACTAAATGCTGGTATTCCATGCTTACCAATTTTTTCTTCTTTCCTCACTCTACACTTTGTTTTACCCGTGGTTTTAGCTACCAGTCATCTTATACGTTATTAAATACTGCAGCTACAGCTCCTTCCCATACCTTCCCAGTGGAGTGGTAACCCATGTGCTCAGCTGCTCTTTTGATACTTCCACTGGATACGCCACAGATACCTCTGAGTCATCATGTCCAATAGTGAACCAAGCTTCTGCTTGAAAAAGCCATGAAAATGAATGAGGTCATTCCCCAGGGCTGGTTTTCCTTTGCTTTGTCATCCCTTCTGCCTGTAATTCCTTCCTACCTAGGCCCTTCTCCTCAGCTTTTGTCCTGGCCTCCACCTAGTTAACCCTCTCCTGAAAGAAGAAGATGGTCTCCTTTTCTGCCACCATTCCTGTATTTTTGCTGCCTCTAGACTTATGTCCTGTCAGTGGGTGGAGAGTCTTTGTTATTTATGCCTCAGGCCTAACTCAGTTAGGATGTTCCATAATTTATAAGACAGCTAACGATAGCGTGTCTGAGCTATTAAACAAATATCAGTGGGAATTTAGATTTTGTCCCTGATGAGCACAGGGTCTGTAGTCTGTGGCCCGGGCAGGGCCACCAAGAGAAAGATCAGACTGCTGTCTCAGCTTCTCAAACTAATATGATCTTTCTCTCTGGAATGGAAGTCATCTCCAACTCCAGTCTATTTATCTGAGGTCCTGACACCCTGCTCGGCCTTCACCTGCCCAGAAGTGAAAAACACACAAACTTTAGAACCCATCTGGCCATGATTTGAATACAAATCTTCATCTGAGTGGTATGATCTCTGAGCATGTAAAATGAGGCCAAAAATACCTACCCAGCATCCTTCATAGAAAAAAAAATGTATGGAATATCCTGAGAGCCAAGAATTTCACTCGAATTGTCTCATGTCATCTTCATACTCAATCATCAGCTAGTTATACCTAGGGCACACCCACTGGAGTTTGGGTTGGGGAATTAAAGGAAGATAAGGAAATATTATCCCTTATCCTATAGAATTCTGTACAGATGTGAGGGCAAAGTGACAGCTGCAGCTGCCATGGACAAGAAGAAACTTGCCAAGAGACCAAATATCAAATCTTTTGTTAAAAGTTATAACTACAATATCTCATGTCCACAAAGTACTCCATGGATATCCTCTTGAACAAAACTGCTGCAAACAAGAACGTCTTCAGAGACCCTCCTCCAAAATGCAAGGTGAGGTTTGAAGAGAGGTACAAGACTGGCAAAAATGGTTCTTCCAGAAGCTGTGGTTTGAGATCTTTTTTGTTTTAGTCATTAAAAGTCCGAAAAAATAAAAAATAAATAAAAATAAATAAAAGGTCCAGAAACTCAAAAAATAAGAAATACTAGGAAGAAGAGGAGGAAAAGAAGCAAAGACTGTATTCATCTGCTGAATAATCAAATAACACCATTGTAACATATGACTCTAAAATCACTTCTTGGATATAAAGAAAGACATGTAATGTCAGTGATGTCCGTAGTTCTTTGTTCCTGGTCCCAATATCTCAGAGCACAGAGAGCTTTGGAACAGCTCCCTCTCCTTCATCCTTATACCCTACCAAGCACCAATTTCTACTGACCCACCACCAAAATTTCCTCTTCTGTTCCACCTCCTCCAGCTCCATATTCTCTGTCTCTGAGACCTCCACAACCTCCCAGCCATCCTCCATGTAGCCTCCAGAGCTATCTTTCTAAAACACAAATAAGATCAACTTTTTTCCCTGTTCAGAGCCTCTCTTATCTCTCTATTGTCTCAGATAGTAGTTTTCAGACTTGTGCATAAGAATCGCCTGGAGAGGTTGTTAAAGATACAGTCTTAGGCTTCACCCCAGAGATTCCAAATCTGTGGGTCTTGGGAGAGGCCCGAGAACCTTTTTAACAAATACCCTCCCCCACTGGGCATTCTGACACAGTCTAAAGAACACATTTTAAGAAAACTAGGAAGGAAGAAAAGCAGAGATGGAGAAAGAGAAGGAAAAAGGGAGTGAGGGAGGGAAGAAGGAAAGGATGGAGGGAGGGAAGCTAGCAGGCCTGGAATGAGAACTTAGTTCACATTCTCAGAATGGCAGATTTGTTACCATCTGACACCTGCCAGTGCCATTTTCCACATTGCTGTCTCTAGTCACCCTATAGAATACAGTGTCCTCTCAGCATGTTCTATCTTCTGTATCCTCCTCTGTTTTTCTCCAGAACACATTTCACTACCTGACACATTTATGATTCTTAAAATGCTTATTGTCTATCTCCTCCATTGCAATAGAAGCTGTGGTATAAGCAAGGACTTAACATATTTATTTACTTTCATATCCCTTATTACCTAAAATAATAGCTGACACATAATAGGTAATATCTAAATATTTTTGAGAGATGTATCATAAAACAAGACAGAAATGTTGTACTTAACCTCTCCCTGACATTTCCTTTGAGGAGTAGCACAGCCCCTTCAAGTCATGTGACTTTGGGACCTATCAGTGGTAGTGCCCTGCTTTCTACTGAGCTGGATGAGCAAGAACAATGAGTGGCCATCTCCATGTCCTCCCTGGTGATAGTTCTAGAAGTAGGCATATGATTCACACAGGTCGATTGGTATTTTTTCCAATAGTTAGAAGGCTGTGAACCATGGAGATATCAGTAGCCACATCCCCTCCACATCAGCAGTAGCAGAAAAAGAGGCCATGCAGAAACAAGCAGAGTTTAGAAACGAGGAGACAGAGGAGCCTGGATATGTGGGGGCTTGGGGCCCAAGCCCTGAGGCCCGGGTAGCGGCAGTTGGTTCGTCTTTCCATTCTTGAGATACACTCCACACCCTTTCCAGCTGCAGAATCTATTCCCCCTGTTTGCTTCAGCTAATTTGAGTTGTTTTTCCATCATTTGCAAATGACAAGGTTCTGCCTAACACTTCAGGACTAATTACCTACGTAATTAATTACAATTTGTTCGGAAGTGCTAGGAAAGAAAATGTAGGGTATGTTGAGAAAAAACAGTGGTGGGCCTAACCCAGTCTTAAGCGTCAGACTGCTTCTCCAAGGAATGGAATTTAATCATGGTCTAAAGATGAGAGGAGTTAGCCAGATGAAGTCAGGAGAGAGGGGGGGGGTTCTGGGCAGTGGAGCCACAGGTATGAAGGACATTGGGTGGAATGGAGAAAGCTGGGAGCATTCAAGACACCAAATGGAGGCCAGTGTAATAGACACTGTTGGTCCTCACCCCCACCCTCATGCTATGGGATCCCTTCTGTTTCTGTGTGATTTATTGCCAGCAGGTTACCTGTGACCTTGAGAGGCTAGAGACATCTCACCTGAATGGAGAGCCAGCAGTGCCTGGAAGTTTATGTCCTCCTCAGGTGCCCAGTGCCAATAATTGACCAGCATGGAAGAATCAAAGCTGGACAAACTCTGAGGTATAATGCACTGCAGAGATTCCTGCAGGATCAGGAACAGCCTGGAACTACACCTGACATCAAACTCTTACTTGGCTTCTTCCTCTTCGCTACCCTGCTTCTCCCATTTCCTTAAGGGTTTCCCCTGGGAACACTTGGAGAAGAAATCACCTGAATCTGAATCTTTGGCTCAGCATCTGCTTTGGGGAGAACCCAACTAAACCAGCCAGTGTGTCTAAAGAAGAGTGAGGTAGAGGAGGGTGGCAGGAGATGTAATTAAGAAGGAGGCGGGGGCCAGGGCCTGGGACTATAATGGCTTCTCCTTAGGTTCTGGTCTATATCCCAAGAGCAATGGAATAACACAGAGGGATTTTAAGTAGCCCAGCAACCCTTCCCCACTCACTCACTCAATGCTGTAGAACCAAAATTTTCAATATTTATCAAATAGCCCTTTCATAGTTCATTTTTCAGTGTTGGCGCAGGGTGTTTCTTCTGCCTGGAAAGTCCTACTTATCTTCTCCTCTCAGTTAACTCTGATGTGTCCCATAAGACGCACTACAAGTACTGCCTCTTCCAGGAAGCCTTCCCTGACCTCCACCAGTTACCACCCCCATCCGGGGCTAAACTAGATGCTGCTTCTCTATGTTCCCCCAGCATCTTCATACTATTTTTATTATTCAATTCCCTTCAACAAATGAAAATTTCCTGGAGAAATCTGCTCATTTTACTGTAGGTGGGGCAAGTAATCAAAAAGTTTAATGACCTCAATTCTAGATTCTGAACTTCCTGAGAGCAAAAACTGTCCATGCTTTAGTCCTAAAAGTTTTACTCAGTGCCTAGTAACAACTGGCAATTGCTTACTTGCTTACTATGTGGTAGGCCACTGTCCCAAGCACTTCATCACACACTATTTTATTTATGACAGTCCTGTGAAGAAGATGCTATCCCCGTTTTACAAATAAGACAAATGAGGCACAGAGATACTAAATAATTCACCCAAGATCACACAGAGAGTCACAAAGCAGGATTCAAACCCTGGCAATATTGACTCCAGAATGTTGATTCTTAATGTGTTGAGGCCAACGTATAGCAAAGGCACTCATGAGAGGTAAGTGTGATTATCATTGTCAATATCATTGTAAGATCCCTGCATTTCTAGCCTCATTTTGGTCTTCTCCTTCCTCGGTGGACATCATTCCAGTCATGCTTATCCATTTTTCATCTTCTGCCTCATATTCCTTAAAAGTCCCTGAAAGTTTTGTCACTCCAACATGACTTCACAATGGTACAGTTACTGGGATTAGAGTCTTGCTTATCTCTCTGAGGTAACAGGTGAGATCATTGTTCCTGATGAGATTTCAGGGAGGACAAGACACTTTGATGAAACACAATCCTCTCTGTAACTGGAATGGGAGAAGAGTAATTCCTGGGAAGATTTCCAAGATGCTTCCAGTTGAAATCCGAAAACCATGAAAGCCATAGACAGACTTACACCTTGGGGTAACTTTGGGCCCCACTTTCCCACCTTGCTCGCTGCTACCTCCATTTCTACACTTATTTATTCAGCATACACTACAAGGAAGCTTACTATGTACAGGGTACCAGGCTAGATGCTGAGCTTATAGAGATGGCTAGGGGAAGGTTATGGGCTTCAAGGAGCTAAAGCCTAAGTAAAAAGTCTAACAAGCAAGTGGGGCATTTTAATACACCGGAACAAGTGCTTTGATGGCAGTAGTAGGAGCCCAAGAGGAAGGATGCTTGACCTTGACCCAGACTGGGAGTATAAGGGAAAACCTCTTGGCAGTGGCAAAAATGGGAAGAACTTTGAAGATGGACTTGCATTTGGATCTTGACATTATTCCTATTAAACTGCATGAGTTTGGAGAAATTATTTAACCTCTCTGAGCTTAGATTATCTTATTTGTGTAATGGGAGTATCATGTGTACAGCATGGAATTAATGAGATATTTAATTATATAAGTATTTATCAGCCACATAGCTAACATTTGCTGAATTCTCACTAAGGGTCAGGAATTGTTCTTTGCATTTTTAGCCCATTTAACCCTAACAACAACTCTTTGATATAGAAACTATCTTATAGATGAGGAAGCAGAGGCAGATCCTGAAACAAGGATTCAAATGCTAATAGTTTATGAAGAGATGCAAAGAACATGGGTAATAACAAGAAAAAGGAAAGCAGCTAGTGACAGATGCACTATTAAGCCAGCTTCTATGGTGGGTAATTAGAACTTAATCTTTCAGAAAAGTCTGGAAAAATGGTGCAAAACACATGCTTGGAAATTATCCAGGCCAAGAAGCAAGGGAACTGGGACATTTATACCTCACATCTGTCAGTCGTTGGTTAAAGGCTGCCCCAGGAAACTCTGGGCCTGCAATGCACATTGACGAAATGAGTCCTGGAGTCCCAAGAATAGCCCTCCAACAAAGATGCAGGTGCTGGCCATGGAAAATTGAGCTGGAATAAGTGGAAATCATAAGGGAATCTAAGGGGATAGGAACCAAGAACTGTCAATGTCTGCTATAGGTCCCAGAGATTAAGAAACTTGCCCGAGATCACACGTATTACGTGACAGAACTGGGGTTTGAACTCAGGCAACCTGGCTCCAGAGCCCATTCTATCAACTCCATAATAAACTGTCTCCTCTACATCGCTGGTCATATAAAGTGTAGCTCTCGTGACAGTTATCATCGTCATCATGATTATTGTTCTTTAGTCCCAACTATAGAGATTAAATCTAAGGGCAGGTAGTCAAGTCATGGAGATTGGGGCTCTTTAGTTCAAGACTCAACTGACCCCTGGCTAGTTCGACCAACCATTTTCCCTCTCTGACCCCAATTTCCTCATTTCTAAAAGGAGGTATCAAATTGGATGGTCTATAGGAAAGTTTTCCCTGTGACATTCTTCCCTTCTCTCAGATGGTTTTTCCACCAAAGTGCAGGGTGCCCTCCTGATAAGCCCAGGTCAGTGGGCGTCTCTGACTTGACCGTCTTCACCCCTTCAGACAGCAAGCTCCTGATTAACTGGGACTGACAGTAATTTATGTATTTACAAAATCTTCCTCATTGGGAATGAGAGAAAATTAAATTGCTCACTGGAGTTGGTAACAGATGGTTGGCTACATATTATTCTGACTGGGACTCCCCCAGAGAGAGTAATTGAGGGCATCCTGTCACATGAAAGGGACTGAGGGGCAAGGGAGGCTGAAGGATGGTCATGAGTCCTCTCTTTGGCACATCAGTCATTCTAATGTCTCCCCATCACCATGAAGGATAAAATCAAATACAACCCAGAAGGAACTAAAGCAGTTTGTAAATAGGGCACGCTAGGGTGCCTCCAGCTTTTTTTTAAATTCTACTTTAGTGTGTGTGTGTGTGTGTGTGTGTGTGTGTGTGTGTGTGTGTGTGTGCGCGCGCGCAAACGCGGCAAGCAAAGTTGGAGGTTTCCCAAGCCTCCAGCTCAGAAACAATCGTGTCTACTAGACCTGAGTCTAATCCTTACTCTGCCAGTGAAAAACTGTATGTCCTTAGGCAGGCCACTTAGCTCTCTGACCTCACTCTTTTGGTCTTTCAAATGGGAATGAGGAAATTTTATTTTGAGGATGACTGGACACAGCCTAGATAAAGCAGCCAACAGAGGGCCTAGCGCACTACAGATACTTAAGAAATCCTTGTTGTAAAATCACAGAAGCTCAATTTTTAAAAAATCCTTTGAAATCACTCTCCTAGATTTATCAGCCACTGGAACATGGACCCACAGGCAGAATTTAAAAGCATCCAAGCCCCTTTCTTTTCTTGTCCCTTCCTCATGAGTGGTAGCTCAGCATCCCCTTCACCTACCTCCCCCCAGTACATACATACATGCTTCTCCCTGACTCCATGGGGCCAACAGACAATTAAACAACTTTTCCTATCCATGATCTGGTTTGAGTTAGATTGCCAAATGCTCACAGTACTGGAGCCTTCATGCAACAACACTTCCCAAGTAGTTAACGTAACAAGTGTTAAAGTTTTGAACATAGGAAAAAAAAAATCACCTATAATTCTACTACCCTAATGTCAAATCTTATTCCATTAGCAAACAAGCTTTTCTATCATTGCCAAGGTTTTCCTTCACGTAAAATTCAGGATCCTAAATTGGATCCCAGAATAGACAAAGGACATTCATGGAAAAACTGGTGAAATCTGAATTAAAAAGTCTAGAGTTTGGTTAATAGTAATGTACCAATAAATATGACAAACGTACCATGGTAATGTGAAATATTAATATTAGGGATAGCTAGTTGAAGGGTATATGGAAACTCTCTGTACTATCTTTGTAAACTTTCTATAAATCTAAATTTATGCCAAAATAAAAAGTTCGATTTTTAAAAGACAAGGTGTAGAATAGTGGATATTGCATGTAACAGTTGTATAAAGAAATGAACAAATACATTTGCTCTTCTAAAAAGAAATTAATAACCAACACTTTTCATTGTTTAAACATAATAATCACAGCTATCATTTTCATTGCTGAATAATAATTCATCCTAAAATACTTAATTTCTATTTTCTTCTAACTCTTCTGCTTACTAGTTGCGAAACTTTATTTGACCTCTCCTGCCTCTATTTCCATACCTGTTAAATTGGAATTATAATAGTTTCCAGATGTTATTGTGAAGAATAAATGAGATAATGCAGTGCCTGACAAATAGTAAGTGCTGACTTAGTGTTATTGTCATTCCCCTGTATTTGTCCATTAGCCAATTCTAGCATTAAAGCTCCATGTGACACTGAAAAAACTATTAAGTATCTCTGGACTTTGGTTCCTCATCTGTTGCTCAAAATCATCTTTTGTAACTGCTTTACCACCCTTGGTATGGACTGTCATGCTACACTAAAGGCAGAGTAAAGCAGGAGAAGTAAAAATAGCCAACCGGAGCGCTTACCATGTGTCCAACTGTTATAAGAGCTTTATATGCATTGCTCATTTAAAACTCACATCAACACTATGAGGTAAAAGTTCTCCCTTCTAAAGAGAAGGAAACTAAGGCTCAGAGAAGTTAAGTAACTCACCCAGGGTCACACAACCATTCATTGCAGAGTTGGGCTTAAACCAGGTAGTCTGGCTTCAGATTTTGTGTTCTTAGCCCAGCTGAGCTGTTAGAACCGCAACTGTCACAGCAGTTGGGGGCAAGTGTACCAGCCAGCAAAAGGGATCTGGGAGAAGTACCACCAGCATCCACTGCAAGAAAGATGGTGAATTGCATAGTGGTTTTTATACATTTCTGTCCTGAAGAGATGCATATCACTGCTACTCATAGTTCATTGGTCAAAACAAGTCATTTGCTCATGCCTAACATGAAAGGTTTTGGGCCCAGAAGGAAGAAAACGACAAATACTGGTGAGCAGCACTAGTGTCTGGTGAGCATTATTAATATAAAGGGGTTCTCATCAAAAGCTAGAAGCACTTGGTTTATATTGTAATGGAAGTGGATATAATGATGATCACAATATTATTATATAATAAAATATAATTATTATGTCAACAATTATTGCTGTTATAATTTCTATTAAATAATATTTAAATAAATTTAAATAAATAATCCTCTTCTTCGAATATATACAAGATACACTCCTCACTAATTTTACGACCTTCTAGCATGGCCAACCATGCCAGGTTGCTCAGGACTGAGAGTTTCCAAAGACACGGGACTTGTAGTGCTAAAAATAGGAACAGTGCTAGGCAAACCAGGACAGTTGGTCCCCCTACCTTTGACAAGCCTTGTAAACAATATTTAAATCTACATTTTGTGGGGATTAAATGTATATATAAACACATAACCCAATTCCTTGTGCATAGTCAATTCATTACATTCCAGTAATGTCATTATTATTAAACTCCCAGTAACTGGTTGAATTAAATATCATTCTTGCTTTACAGATGAAGACATTGAAATATGAGCAG
>NW_011889086.1:1270179-1277005 GCF_000151845.1 Pteropus vampyrus | reverse complement strand
TCGAATATATACAAGATACACTCCTCACTAATTTTACAACCTTCTAGCATGGCCAACCATGCCAGGTTGCTCAGGACTGAGAGTTTCCAAAGACATGGGACTTGTAGTGCTAAAAATAGAAACAGTGCTAGGCAAACCAGGACAGTTGGTCCCCCTACCTTTGACAAGCCTTGTAAGCAATATTTAAATCTACATTTTGTGGGGATTAAATGTATATATAAACACATAACCCAATTCCTTGTGCATGGTCAATTCATCACATTCCAGTAATGTCATTATTATTAAACTCCCAGTAACTGGTTGAATTAAATATCATTCTTGCTTTACAGATGAAGACATTGAAATATGAGCAGTTAATGAGAGTCACCCAAGGTGCACTCAAGCCCATGTGCAAGCCTGTTCTTTGGGGAGCAGAGATGAGTCACTGCACTTGCTTGGGCCCCACCTTTCCCAGAGGCCTGACAGCAGAAAGATGCTATTAGGCTCAGGCCTTTCTCAGGCCTGGGGAAAGTGTTTTTCTGTATCAACCTGATGGTTCCCCCACCGTATTATTTACACTTCCCATGGTGACGTTGCATACATGGTCCTGTTGTTGCCACTTGCTGTTGGATTTAGAAATCTGGATGTGTGGCTAGTGGTGCCCACAGTAAAACCTGGAGGAATGGGGAGTAATAACTTACAATTTCCTTCAGAGAGTGATAACTTACAATTCTCTGACACTTAGGAAGCCTGTTTTACCTGGCAAAAGCGTTCTTGCTATTCCCAATAACCTGTGAGCATGCAGAAGAGCCATCACCTCCTTCATTCCTCAGAAAGGGCATCAGACCCAGGGACATACAGTGACTCCAGGAAACAGGTCACCAGCCTACCGGAGTTCTCTCTGCCATAGAAAGATCCTCAGGAGGCATCTCAGAAGTCACATTTGTCTACGGTAACAAAGCATCCTGGTTCGCCTGAGACTGTCCCAATTTTAGCAGTCACCCATCGCAGGACATTCCAAGTCCTGGGCAAACCAGAGTGATTGGTCCATAGCTTCCCTGACCGTCCCCTAAACCTACTGCCCTTGTTATATAAATGTATGTGTATCCTATTCTTCTCTTCTGTAGCAATCATCACAGCTGTAATTAAGCAATCAATTGGGAAATTTGTTATTTAATTTTGTCCTGTCCATTAGATTATAGCTTTAGGCAGGCATTGATCAAATCTGCATCCCTTGCTCCTAGCCCATGACACTATGCAGAAGAGTCTCTCAATAGATTTTTCTGACATGAATGAATAATTACATGAAGGAAGGAAGGATGGAAGGAAGGAAGTTTGTCGTACAAGAATACCTAGTAACCACCCATGCTCAGATCGGCATTTCTGAAAATGTCCTCCTTCCAGAAGATGTTAATATAAAAAATAAGGTTTTCCTTGGTGAAATAAGCACCAGGATTCTGGGTTAAACAAAGTCAATCAGGTTTCCTTATTTTGCAGAGAACTTTGTATTTACTGAGTGAAGTACATACCACATTTTCCAAACAGTTTAACCATGAACCCTTTTAGCAAAGAGCGTTTGAGGGACTTATGCTCTGCCAAACCTCTTTTGAGAAAACTGGACTAGATAACTAAACAAGTATATTTTTGTCAACTCCATTTCTAGTGTCCTCTAAGGCTGCAGTTATTATTGTTGTTATTGATGCCATCATTGTTCCTCGTCAATGGATAAGACAAAGCTGGGGATAAGCTCTGCCTCTCTCACTACAAGCCCCATACCTTTACCCTCTAAGGGAAACTAATGGTTCATAAAAATAAATCATCATGCTATACTGGCTTGCTTCCCTGAAATAATCATGAGGGATGACAAGCCAGTTCCTGCTTGTTCTTCCCAAAGCCCCCATATCATCCTCCAAACATGAGCCCCCAAGATTCCTACTGGATAGCCAACAGCAACTCTTCAGACATCTCATTAGTGTGTTGTGGATGACAAAATTTTCTTCATTCTGTTAGCTAAGAACTGAGTACTTATTGGCGAGGTAGCCAGACTTCTACATAGTTTAGCAACCTCCCTCATCATTATTCACAAGTAAAGACCGATCAGTCTCCTAGAGCCCGCAGAAGAAGAAAAATCAAAGAAAGGGCTTGCTTAGCTGTTATGAATACTAAAAAACAGTAGCAAGAATAAAAGAATAGCACTTGCTCCTGAGGGGATGAAATAATGGTGCATTTCAAAGTAAATTCAAAACTGTTTTTGAAATATACCAACCAATGATCAGGCACAAAGTCATTTGTGAAAATGAAAAATAAGAAGAGAGTTGGTCAAATTTTCAGTCTCAGAAAGGGCATGAAAGTAGATGTCTCTGCTATATGTCAGTTCTTTTCTAATATCTTCATGGAGTCATTCTTTCAGTCAACTAATATTTATTGAGGGTCAATTATATGTTGGGCACTATGCTAGTAGCCATGAGAGACACAATAGTCAGCAAAAGAAACCATTTCTGCGTTTACAGAGCCTCTAGATTAGTGAGGGAGAGTGTAAATAATCAGGTAAATAAGATAGGACAAATGCTATGAGAAAAATGGAAAGATACATGGTGCTAGTGACTAATATATTACAGAATGATATGACTTAGAATGAGCAATCAGGGAAGGCTTCTTTGAGGAGGTTACATATGGGCTAAGATCTAAAGGATGAGCAAAAAGTCATTTGAACCTTGGAAGACTGGCATCATATACCACATATCAGGACATTTTTGGCTATAATAGCAGCACACTAAACTAAAAATGACTTAAGCAAAAGGAAATTTATCTGGCACAGTGGCTGGGTTGCTCAGTTAAGTGATTTAACAATGTTATCCAGAACTAGGCTTTCCTGAAATCCTTCTCAGGGTGTGGGCTTGTCCTTTTGGTCTGCGCCATGCAGCCTCATGCAATGGCTGCCACAGCTCCAGGTATCACATGAGGGACAAAATGCTTCTTCCCCTTAGGCCCCTATTTTCCACTGAAGAAATCTTTTCCCACAGCCCCCAGCAGACATTCCCTTCATGTGTCATTGGCCAGAATTTCATCCCATGCCCTTTCCTAATCCAATCGCTGGCAAGAGGAAAGGAATTAGTCCATCAGCTTAAACCAAGATTAACCCACTGGAGACTTCAACTCCCTTCCCAAAGGTTTGTGACTGTTCAATATCTAAATAAAAACAGGATTCTATTAGCAAGGCAGAAAACAGGAATTTTGTCTACAATCAATTTTCTAATTAGAAAATTGATATCAGAAATTAAATAACTTGTCTCACACAACTGGAGCACAGATAAATATAATCCCAAACTTGTCCTAAAGCATTCAGTGAGGACTGGACCAGATCCAGGGTAGTGTTGATGCTGTGCTCCAAGATGTGGGGTTGGTCCTGACCTAGTATTGCACCTGCAGGTGAAGAAGCCCCAGTTATGGAAGGAGATAACAGGCTGGTATCAGGGAGAACCCAGCATATTTTCATGGGAGAAATTTGGGGACAGGGAACATGAATGGAAGAAATTACTACTTTTCTGAGAGTCTCAGAAATGAAGCAAAGAACTGAAGCACTAGCAGCCAAGCTAAATGACTGAGTAAAACTTTGCACACTTTTCTCATCTCAGTGCTGGACTCCACAGCTGCCCCAACTGTGAGGACAGGAGGGCTGGAGGAGGATGGAGCAGTGCAGATCACGAGAACAGTTCAAAGGTGAGTCATCCACACTTTAATAGAGTACAGAAAGAAAGAGAATACTACAAAAGAAACAGGAAGGGAGGGTCAGAGAGGTAGAAAAAGAATGGGAATAGTTTAGGAGGCAGAACAAGACTTTCATAGGAAAAGGACAGTCAAAACAAGGTATAGCATAAAGTATGAGTGAAATACACTTGTATGCATCCATGTGTGCATGAATGAATAAATGACTGAATGAATGATCAAATATAGGGAAGAGGCCAGAAAAGATGCAAGACATGTACATATGAGAGGATGATAAGGGGGGCTTGAGTCCCCATAGGTTACAATCTAGGAGTGAAGAGGGAGATGGAAGGGACTGAAGATGAATGGTAAATCTCAGGACTTGGCTCCTCTTGAATCTGAATATCAACTGGAATCAGGTTACCCCCCACTTTTCCAAATGTAGCTGCAAAGGTAGGCTCTGCTGCCTTCCTGCCCTTTATAGATCACATGGGAACCCTCTGACAGGCTGGCAAGGTGACTTAGAGTAAAGCATACATTTTTTTAAATGATAATATACCAAGCAGATGGAACCGGCATGGCTAAATCAGATATAAGGAACCACCAAATGCCAATTTTTCTAAACAAAGGGATTATTTTGGAGGAGTCCTTGTATTTCACTCTAGGATTGTTTTCAGTCACATCCCTGTCCTGAAGTCCTAGGGGTACCAAGGTCAAGGACAAGAGACATCACATCTTCAAACATGTGCTCTTGACCACCCAATCCCATGCCTTAGTTCATGCCATCCTTTAAAAGTGAAATGTCTCCTTACCCCAAATTCACATGTCTTTGAAACAGACAACTTCCTTAAGCCAGGTTATCTTCTTATAGATCCCCTCTTTTAAGGCAACTGATTGCTACCAGAGTCTCACAGCACCCATTCCACTGTATTTATATTTATCTGATAATTAATATGTCTTCCATCTAGCCCAAGATTATTTTAAGATAGGAACTATATCTATTTCATGTATGTATCTGCTGTGACTAGCATAGCACCTGATTAATTTTAACTGCTCAAAGCAGGTATATTGATTAAAACATATATGATTTATAAGCAAATAATAATAAATTAAAAAATTAACAAATGAGGGCTAAGTAAATGAGTAAAGAGGAGTGAGTGAAAGAATTAGCGATTAAAAAGTAAATGAAGAGATGAGAAAAAAATGGCGTAGATGATACAGGCTTTGTTCATCCCTCTGGCGACAAAATCAAAGTTGTGACAGAAACATGGAGCAAACAGCAAGGAAAGTCGCCCAAGATCTAGATGAACAGAACTACACCTACGGAGATAATTAATCAACCTGCAAATGCAGAAGGTAGGAGGGGGCAAAGATGCGAGGCTGCCTGGCCCAAGCGACTGAGTGGGAGAGAAGCTGTGGCAGCCACAGCCAGCAGTTGCAGACGCCTCTTAAAGGGGCCGTGTCCTCCAGCAGACTTGTGTGGTGATGAACTCGCTTGCTCTGAGCACCAGTGCCAATTGGCTGTTCCAGGGGCACCAGAAACTTATAGGGGGACACTGAGTTGTCAGAGCGATGGCTGAAGGCGAGGCTCTCTTCTGTGCAGAAGTGCTGGTGGTATCTAGACACAGCGCCGCCATAGCTGAGACATCATCAAACTGGATAACAAAGGTCACTTCATCCAGAGGATTCCCTGAAACTCCGCCTCCCCCAGTTCAAGATCCCATTCAAGCCACATCCACGTGTGTCCTCGGTAAATCCAGTGTTCCTTACTAAGCAGAGCCGCCCTTGTTACAGCTGGCCTCAACTTCTGGCATGGCCTGTTGAGGCAACTATAAGTACAGCATCTGTGGATTGCTTGCTGAATCTTAACAGGTGGACCCCAAAGGGGCACAGGCTGAACCCCTCTCAGGACTATGTCACTGGACACTTACTACACAAAGCCACATTAATAAGACCAAGAGACTTAGGAACTTTGCTTAGTACATAGAAAAAGACACAGAAAGGCAGCCAAAATGGGAAGACAAAGAATGAGAAACCATATGAGAGAACAGAACAGAGATCCAGAAATAATGGAGTCAAGCAATCTAACAGATGCAGAGTTCAAAACACTGGTTATAAAGATGTTTAATGAAATTAAGGGAAATGAACTCAGTGAGAACTTTAACAAAGAGATAAAAAACATAAAAATGGAAATAGAAATTATAAAAGGGAACCAGGCAGAAATGAAGAACACATTATCTGAGATGAAAAGGATATTAAATGGAATAAACAAAGTGGATAAAGAAGAGGATCAAAACAGCGATATAGAGGATGAGGAAGCCAAGGACACTCAATCAGAACGGCAAGAAAAAAGAAGCCAAGACTGCAATAATAATCTAAGGAGCCTATGGGCTACAATTAAATGTAAAAATATCCATGTCAGAGGGGTATCTGAAGGAAAACAAGAAGTTGAAGAGCTATTTGAAGAAATAATGATGGAAAACTTCCCTAACCTGGTGAAGAAAAGAGACATACAACCCCAGGAAGCTCAGAGAGTCCTCCGCAAAATGAACACAAAGAGGCCCACACCAAGACACATTATAATTAAAATGCCAAAGTTTAAATAAAAGAGAGAATCTTAAAAGCAGCAAGAGAAAAGCAGTTAGTTAACTACAAAGGAGAACCCATAAGACTGGCAGCTGATTTCACAAAAGAAACTATGCAGGACTGAAGGGCTTGGCAGAAAATATTCTACGTGATGAAAACCCAGGATCTACAACCAATATAACTTAGTCTAGCAAACCTATCATGTTGAAAGACAGATAAAGAGCTTCCCAGACAAAAATAAGCTAAAGGGATTTATCAACAACAAGCCACATTACAGGAACTGTTGGAGAGACTTCTTGAAGAAGTAAAAACATGTATCAAAAACAGGAATAAAGAATGGTAAAAACTACAATCCTATCAATAAGTACCTCAAATGGAAAAGAATTAAGTGCTCCAACCAAAAGATAGAATGGCTGAAAGGATAAGAAAACAGGACCCTTAAATATGCTGCCTACAAGAGACTCACTTAATATTAAAAGACACACACAGACTAAAAGGAAAGGGATGGAAAAAGGTATTGCCTTGATGGATCTAGAGGGTATTGAGCTGAATGAAA
>NW_011889086.1:1269097-1269654 GCF_000151845.1 Pteropus vampyrus | reverse complement strand
CAAAGAGGCCCACACCAAGACACATTATAATTAAAATGCCAAAGTTTAAATAAAAGAGAGAATCTTAAAAGCAGCGAGAGAAAAGCAGTTAGTTAACTACAAAGGAGCACCCATAAGACTGGCAGCTGATTTCACAAAAGAAACTATGCAGGACTGAAGGGCTTGGCACAAAATATTCGATGTGATGAAAACCCAGGATCTACAACCAATATAACTTAGTCTAGCAAAGCTATCATGTTGAAAGACAGATAAAGAGCTTCCCAGACAAAAATAAGCTAAAGGGATTTATCAACAACAAGCCATATTACAGGAACTGCTAGAGAGACTTCTTTAAGAAGTAAAAACATGTATCAAAAACAGGAATAAAGAATGGTAACAACTACAATCCTATCAATAAGTACCTCAAATGGAAAAGAATTAAGTGCTCCAACCAAAAGATAGAATAGCTGAAAGGATAAGAAAACAAGACCCCTAAATATGCTGCCTACAAGAGACTCACTTAATATTAAAAGACACACACAGACTAAAAGGAAAGGGATGGAAAAAGGTATTGCCTT
>NW_011889086.1:1265521-1267802 GCF_000151845.1 Pteropus vampyrus | reverse complement strand
AAAAGAATTAAGTGCTCCAACCAAAAGATAGAATGGCTGAAAGGATAAGAAAACAGGACCCTTAAATATGCTGCCTACAAGAGACTCACTTAATATTAAAAGACACACACAGACTAAAAGGAAAGGGATGGAAAAAGGTATTGCCTTGATGGATCTAGAGGGTATTGAGCTGAATGAAATGGGTCAGATAGAGAAAGACAAATACCACATGATATCACATACATGTGAAATCTAAAGAACAAAATAAATGAAGACAACAATAATAGAAATAAACTCATAGATACAGAGTATATTTTGAGGGCTACTAGATGAAAGGGGAGTTGGGGGGATAACAAAAAAGGCAAAGAGATTAAGAAATACAAATGGATAGTTGCAGAATAGACATGGAGATATAGAGTGTAGCATGAGGAAGATGGTTAATAATGTTGTAATAAATATGTAAGGGGGAAGAGGAGTACTAGATTTAGTGGGGTGATTGCTTTGTGGGTTATGTGGATCTCTGATCACTGTGCTGTACAACTGAAACTGGTATATTATTTTATGCCAACTATAATTTTAAAAAAAGATGTTGAATTGTATAATGTAAATATGAGCAACTAATTGTCTATTATATTTCAATAAAGCTGGGGAAAAAAGTAAATGAGTGGTCTGGTTCCAGTCAAGATGCATGCTCTGCTATGTATCACTCTGGAAAGAAAGCACAGGTCAGCTCTTTGAAGACTGTGAAAAGTTAAGTGGTAGCAGAAAAATCTGTGAAGGAAATACAACTTCAAGTAACACTCGACTGCTGGTGAATTTCCTGTGATTTGTCCTCCAGTATTTCCTTCCCTAAACTCAAAAGCAGCCTGAAATCTAGAACCATGCACTGGATGAACATTGAATTTGGTTCCAGAAGTGGTTTCCCACTTCAGGAGGTGGAGCCTAATTCCTCGCCCCCTGAGGATGGGCTGAAATTAGTGACTCATTTCCGAGGGGTGAGGGAGGGGACCCAATAACTTAATGGTGGAGAAATTTGGCAGACAATACTGTAACCAAGTCATCAACAGTAATAAGCCACGTGGAAGTCACAGACCCTCAATACAATACAATGAGAAGTACGCTTCACCTGTGCAACCCCAGTCTATCACAAGAAAACATCAGGCAAACCTAAACATACAAAATATATGACCGGTACTCATCAAAATTGTCAAGTCATGAAGAACAAGAAAAGCCTAAGAAACTGTTACGAATCAGAAGAGCCCAAAGAGACATGATGACTAAATGTGGAATTGGATCCCAGAACAGGGGGGAAAAAAAAGGCATTAGTGAAAAAACTGATAAATCTAAATAAAATCTATAATTTAGATATAGTATTGACCCATGTGAACCTCTTAGTTTTGACAAATGTGCCACGATAATATAAGATGTTAACATTAGTGGAAACTGAGTGAAGAATATACGTGAAATCTCTGAATATCTAAAATTATCCCAAAATAGAAAGTATTTTTTTAGGAAGTAAAAACATGAAAAGAAACATACTATACAAATACTAATCATAAGAAAGCTAGAGAGGTGAGAATAATAGCAAAGTAGACATAAGAATAAAAAAATTACCAGAGATAGAGACAGTTAATGATAAAAGGTGCAATGAAAAACAAAAGACAAACTAAAGGATGAAAGAAAATATTTGCAACTTGCATATTCACAAAAGACTTGTATTTAGAATATATTTTTAAAGTCTCAAATCTCAACAGTAAGAAAACAAACAATTCAAAAATGAACAAAAGATTGGATCAGAGAGGTAGCTTTCAATGCAAAGAATGAACCTTAAAAAAAGCAGGGTTTCTCAGAGGCCTCAGAGAACCTACGACAGAGAATTATGCAAAGCCAGTCCTTAGGGGAACTGAGAATTCGCCTCTATCTGGGCCTACAGGTCTCTCCTTCTCTCAGCAGGCCTGTTCAATTCCCCCAGACTCTCTCTGCTTTCTTTTGCTTGCATATCAGCTTGTATGTGCCACCCCCACCCCACAATTCCTCCAGTTCCTGGTCCACGTGACCATCCTGCTTCAGGACCTACCACATACTGGCAGCAGTCTCTTTAACTTTCCAATTCCAAACTTTGGGGAAAGAAATCAATTGCCTCAGCCCAACTTTTTAGGTCTGCCGCACAATTCAAGGAGTGAGCAAAGGACTGTGGCAAGGGCAGGCACTTCGAAGAGTGCCTCTCGAATTAATTCACAGATGACAAGCTATGGCACATAACATCTCCTAGGGCACAAAGTCAAGACCATGCATCCAGATG
>NW_011889086.1:1215377-1265471 GCF_000151845.1 Pteropus vampyrus | reverse complement strand
AAAAAAAGGCATTAGTGAAAAAACTGATAAATCTAAATAAAATCTATAATTTAGATATAGTATTGACCCATGTGAACCTCTTAGTTTTGACAAATGTGCCACGATAATATAAGATGTTAACATTAGTGGAAACTGAGTGAAGAATATACGTGAAATCTCTGAATATCTAAAATTATCCCAAAATAGAAAGTATTTTTTTAGGAAGTAAAAACATGAAAAGAAACATACTATACAAATACTAATCATAAGAAAGCTAGAGAGGTGAGAATAATAGCAAAGTAGACATAAGAATAAAAAAATTACCAGAGATAGAGACAGTTAATGATAAAAGGTGCAATGAAAAACAAAAGACAAACTAAAGGATGAAAGAAAATATTTGCAACTTGCATATTCACAAAAGACTTGTATTTAGAATATATTTTTAAAGTCTCAAATCTCAACAGTAAGAAAACAAACAATTCAAAAATGAACAAAAGATTGGATCAGAGAGGTAGCTTTCAATGCAAAGAATGAACCTTAAAAAAAGCAGGGTTTCTCAGAGGCCTCAGAGAACCTACGACAGAGAATTATGCAAAGCCAGTCCTTAGGGGAACTGAGAATTCGCCTCTATCTGGGCCTACAGGTCTCTCCTTCTCTCAGCAGGCCTGTTCAATTCCCCCAGACTCTCTCTGCTTTCCTTTGCTTGCATATCAGCTTGTATGTGCCACCCCCACCCCACAATTCCTCCAGTTCCTGGTCCACGTGACCATCCTGCTTCAGGACCTACCACATACTGGCAGCAGTCTCTTTAACTTTCCAATTCCAAACTTTGGGGAAAGAAATCAATTGCCTCAGCCCAACTTTTTAGGTCTGCCGCACAATTCAAGGAGTGAGCAAAGGACTGTGGCAAGGGCAGGCACTTCGAAGAGTGCCTCTCGAATTAATTCACAGATGACAAGCTATGGCACATAACATCTCCTAGGGCACAAAGTCAAGACCATGCATCCAGATGCAAGGGCAATTGCAGTTTGAAGGCAGCCTGTGAAGCCTCAGTGTTAAGACACGTTGCCAGCCACCTGACTGGTGACCAGAAATTCCTTTCAGATCAGCCCAAGCACGAGGACTCAGAGAAGGTGAAGCCAAGAGGCCCGCTGGTGCCAGAAGAGATCTGGAGGAGTGGCTGACCCAGACTCCAAGTTCACCTTGTGCAGAGGTGGCCAAAGCTACACAGAACAGCTTTGCCAACAGATGAAGGGGCTGGCTAGGGGAGGGTGTGAGGGGTGTATCTGTGAAGGACAGGCAGATGCCAGGGCCCTCAAGGAGGAAAGGAGAGAAAACTATCATCTGAGTAATGCACTTCCTTGCTTTTGAAGTGTCTGCCTCCTCCTCCCCATTACCTTGGGAACCACTGCCCCCACCCCCACCCCCTCGCAAGTCTTCGTGGAGAGGCTACGGCCTTGTCACCTCTGTTACACACAGACCTTTCTAAGACTCACTCAGTTCTGCCTGCTCCCAGACACAGCAATCCTCCAGACCAGTTTGAGACAGTAAAGTATTGTCCTCCTTTCTCAAGAAAGGAAACATATTGTCACACATTCTTTCTACCTTCAAATATTTATTCTATAAAACTCAAATTCCTGTCCTCCCCTGCCACCTCAAATGCAGAGCTGAACCAGCCTGCCCTTGGGTGCACTGGGCCACACCTCAACAGTGCCTTACTTGTCCCATCCTGAACTGCACTGTGTGCTTCCTTTCCCCTTAGTAGAGCAGGTAGTCCTTAAAATGGTGCATCTTTTTCATGTTTCCCCACTACCCAGCACAATTCTGAGTGAGGCCTACATTTGAGTTTCTGCAGAAGTGACTCTGAGGTATGGATTCAAAGGCAAGTAACTCATTTGTGAGGAAATCCCAGAAGATACCTCTAGGGAACTGTGGCCAGTAGAACTTGGTACATCTGAAAATGAAGTAGCAAAGAAGTGGGGATATGAAGGAGGCAGCACAGCTTAACAAACATCTATTGAATTATGCTCACTCAAGTTCACTGAGCTCTTTGGAAAGTGGCTGTTTATCTTTGTATCATTACAAAAGAAGGAATTAATGCTATTACATTTAATTCTTTATAAGTTTGCTGAGAAATCTCAGGCTGGTTACTTAAGTGTTCTATTCCTTCCTAACTGTCCTTCTTTAAAAAAAAAAAAAAAAAAGTCACAAATATATCCCCTAATTTGATATCTGTCACCCAATGGACAGTTGATTCAGAATCTGTGGTTGAGCAAGTGGGTGGGTGACTCCATCCTCCCTCTCCATGCCACCAGCATCTCTCCCAGAGCTGTGAGGTCAATCGAAGCAGAGAAAGGTCCCCAAAGGGTGGCCCTTCTTCCATCAGAGGCACAAAACATGGAGTCTGGACTCAGACAGGCTTGAGCAGGACCCTGGCCCTACCTCTATTCACTGCATGACTTTGGACAGGTTAAATAACTTTTCTATGCTCGCTTTTGTCATCAACAAAATGGGCATATCTACCTTGCTTACCTTTGTGGGGATGAAATGACATAAGGTATGGAAAACATTCAGCATTGTGCTCAGTACTTTTATTTCTCATCTTACTTTCCTTCTTCTAATTCAGGATAACACTGTAAGAAGGTCAAATAGAAAAACAACTTATTTCAAACAAAGACTGGGATCTTTGTGTCACAGTAAAACAGATGAAAGAACTGAGCGCAGAGAGGTTGAGGAAATCATCCAAGGCTACACAGCTAGTAAATGGCTCAGCTGGGAGTAGAACCCAGACAATGTGGCACCAGAGTCCATGCTTGTAATCATGATATTTTACTAATTTGTCAGAGAATGAATTCTGGAAGTAGGAAGATAATCCAATAGGCTACCGAAAGAATTCAGAAGTGCAATAATGATGGTCCACAGCAGAGCAAGCATGGGTGGGCGTGGAATAGAGGCATGGATATAGGACAGCCATAGCAATGGAGGAGTCTGGGGAAAGGGGAGAAAAGAAAGGGGAAAGGAGAAAGGAGGAGAAATCACTGGGGATTTGTATTTTATAAGCCTGGGGCTGTTATTTTGGAATGTGTAACTTAGGGCTAGAGAGCCAGGTTTAGGGAAAGATAGTAATTAAATAATCTTAAAAATACCATTGAATCACCAAATACTAAGTTCTTGCTATATATGACTATCCCCCACCCCCCACCCTCCTCCCAGTTAAGTCTTAAATATGATTCTGAAGTACCTAAGAAGCTTATTTTTTAAATCCCAGCACTCAGACCTCACCACAAGCAATTAAGTAAACATCTCTGGGGGCTGAGGCTATGGGCATTGTCATTTTTAAAAGCACCCAGGTGATACTAATATGCAGTCAGGGTTTAGACCACTGGAATTCATTATCTCTTTTAATCCTCACATTGTCCCTATGAGGTTCTATTATTATTGGCTTAGAGAGGCTAAGTAACAGCTAGCAAGAAGCAGAGCCAGGGTTCAAACTTTAGTTTACCAAACTGCAAAGTCTGTACTTTTAGCCATAGTGTAAGCTTAGAGCTTAAAGAAGTCTTAAGGAGTGCCATGCCCAGTCCCCTCCCATTTTTCAGAGCAAAAAATTGAGGTCCAGGGATGGGAAGTGAATCACTGGAGGCCACCCACACTAGTGGTGTCAGAGTCCAGCCTCCTACCTGCATCTCCTGACCCCCCGCCCAGACCTCACTGCTCCCAGCCATGCCTTATTCTGTTTTAGAATAGAATACTGATCTAGAGAAGAAGTAGCTAGGAAAACCACTGGAGTGCTGGATCAGAGTGTCAGACAGCCCTCCTTTACTCCCAAGGCTGGAAAGACAGACACTGCATTACAGCGAGGTAGCCAGAAAGAAGCCCCACCAGGCCGCCCTCTCCCCCACCACCTCCTCCTGTCTGCACAATAGCTCCTGCTTAGTGACAGCTAAACCCCTTATTAAGTGGCCTGTGCCATCTTGTCTTCTGCCCTCGCTGAACTTACAGCACTCATGTTGTAAGGATTAGGGGAAAAAATCCCTCCACCCTGAGGCAGAACAATAACAACACGGAAGCTGCCCGGGAAGGCAGTTCATCGTGTTGACTTGAAAAATAACGAAGGTGACATTTAGGGGGTTGCTCTGGCCTTCCTGTCACTGAGCCTCATCATTAATTTAACCATCTCTGTTACAGACAAACTTTCTAGTCAGCCTTGGAGGGATGAGGAGGGGGCTTCCTGTCCTCTGTGGCCCATTAGAGATGTAAGGGGCTTCTCTATCTCTGTCCCCCAGTCACCTGAAATCCAGTCTCTGTCCAATTCCTGGCTCAAATGACATTTCTTCAGGAGAGCATAATTGGCTGCTGTTGACGAGGGGAGAAAAGGCAAGAAGTACATGGGCAGAAGAAAAGGTAAGAAGTACGAGGTCTGCTAAACATCAATGTTCTGCCCACCTGACAGATGCTACTTATTAAATGCTCACAGTGAATCACTTATTTGTTCATACATTAATTACAGGGGGCTCTTGTGTGTCAGGCACTGTGCGAAGTGCCATGGTGAACCAAATAGGCATGACCTCTGCCTTCCTGGAGTTTACGATCCAGTGCTGTGCTGTCCAGTATGGTAGCCATTAGTCACAGGTGGCTACTTAAATTTAATCTAAATTAAATACAATAAAAAATTCAGCTCCTTATTTGTATTAGCCACATTTCAAGTGCTCAATAGTCACATGTTGCTAGTGGCTACCATACTCTGTAGACAGAAAACACTTCCATCATCACAGAAAGTTCTATTGAACAGCACTGGTCTAGAGAGACAGGTAGATACTTTGCATGTATTCTTGCTTCTAACCCTCACTTACTTAAACTTTTGAGGATGGTACTGTTTCCCTTATTTTAAAGAGGAGAGAACAGTGATCACTTTGTCAGTTGTGAAGCCAGGATTTGAATCCAGGTTTGTCCTACTGTAAGTGACAGGAAGGAGGATCAATGAAAAGCTACAGGTAGAATGGCAAAGTGGTTTAGAGCATATGGCTTGCAATATGACCTATCAAAGTATTAATGTGTGCCAGGTTTTCTAACCTCTCTGAGCCTGCGGTTATTCATCATGTGAGGATAATCATATGGTCACTTCATATTCTGGTAGAGATGAGTGACAAGATAATATATGTATGCACGTCCCTGGAATAAGATAAATGCTCAGTATATGGTAACTGTTGTTGAACTAAATGGAGAGGCTAAGCTCTAAATAAGACAAGTAACAACAGAGGTTTAGGACCAGAAATAGATAAACTCAGAAATTATTTGGTTTGGAAAACCTGAGAAGGGAAAAATTAAACGGTGAGGAACAAGGAAAGTGGACACAGGATTTTGAGCATTATATTACTTATTTATTGCTGTGTAACAAGTTACCAAAAAAAAAAAAAAACTTGGCGCCTTAAAACAACAAGCATTTATTATCTCATAGTTTCTGAGAGTAATGAATCTGGAAGCAGTTTAGCTAGGTGGCTCTGGCTCAGGATTTCTTATGAGTTGCAGTCAAGCTGTTGGCTGGGGCCGTATTATCTGAAGGCTTGACTGGGCCTGGAGAATCAATTGTCAAGAGAACTTAATCATCAGGCTATTGGCAGGAGATCTGGTTTCTCTCTGACTGTTGGCTGATCATCTTGGGTCTTCACCACACGGGTCTCTATACAAGGCTCTCTGAATGTTCTTAAGATATGGAAGCTGGCTTTCCCCAGGGCAACTGACCAAAGGGAAAGACAGTGAGAGAGAGAATCCATGGTCTTTTTATAATCTAATCTTACCAATGACATATCATCACTTCTGCTTTATTCTATTTGTTAGAAGCAAGTCACTAAGTCATTACACCCAGCCACACTGAACCAACAGAGGAATTAAGCTCCACATCTTGAATGGAGGAACATCAAATGATTTGTGGAAATGTGTTAAAACTACCACAAGCACAAACTGGGCTGACTGTCCAGAGCTCCCTTTGAGCAGAGTACATGGATGGATCAGCCAGAGCTAAGAGCACAAGATTGAGGCACACTGCTACCATCAGGAACCTGAGTCAGATCCCAAAGGACAGCAGAAGGCCTGACCTTACCAGATGAAGAATTTGGCACCTGTGGGACATATCAGGCATATATATGAATATATGTGGGGCAGGGAAGGAAGCACACATCATTTGTAGTAGCTTAGAATATAAATGCATTATACATAAAGCCTTTCACCTAATTGGGACATTGTATTTAGGGAGGGAGGCACCAGAAACACCTACTCAGAAAAACTTTCCAAAATTGCATTTTTGGAATAAATTGTTTTATTCTGGCCAGAACATCTTCCCTAAATCCATCTCCTTTCCTTCACTTGGGCCTCAGGTTGAACATCAGAGAAGGAAAAGGAAAGAATTAATACTTATTGAATACTTACTATGCCATTTTATTTATTTCTCACAATTATCTTATCAGATAGGTTTCAAAGGCAGATTTTTAAAATATGGTGCCCTCCCAGTTGTGTATGGAGCTGTCCAAAGTCCCAAATCTCCTTGTTCTCCTGCTGAGTGGTCTCCAAAATGAGGTTAACCTACCCAGACAGCATGAGTAATGATTCGTGGTTGCTGGGGGCTGAGGGGTAGGGGTAGGGCATATAGTAGCCCTCTGTTTATATATTTAAATGTACAATAAGTAAAATATTAAGGTTTACTAAGATGTAATATACAGATGGACACTGATACTCTTATGAGGTCTATTTGTCGTCATCTCTCTACGAGGAGTCTGAGGAAAGCGTAAGTGTCCACAGTGCAGAAGGGCTACCCATGGATTCCTCACTCAGCTTTTAGTTTTCAGCATCTCATGGTTTATGGTAGTTGACATGTGCACAGTTAGGTGGACTTACAGATTATGGTATATGAAATATTAGAATTGTGTGATGATGAAAATCTTCTGTACCAAACAGAGGTTCACCAGTTATCCCAGAGCTGAGTACTTAAAAGAGCTGTCTAAAACAAAGATGAGATATGCAATCGTTTTTCAGAAAGACAAGGATCTGCAATTTGCTGACATTTTCTCTGATGAAACCAGCTGTTGGTAGTCCCTTACAACCAAGACATGATTAAATTCAGCCTCTAATATAAACTGAACTTTGGACTAGATCTTTAAATAACTATTTCAGAAAGTGTTAAACCAAGGTTTTCAAAAACATAATATTTTAGTGGGAGCAAACATTTTTGTCTCTTTAATAAATTATTTTTAAATCAGTTTATTTTTATCTCATGCTTTTTTTAAACACCCATCTTAAAAATCTTCATTTGTGTATGTCATACACATAAAATATTAATACAGAAGTAACTGTATAATTTGTAAACAAAGAAATGTGCATACAATGGTACCAGATGCTCATAATTTCCACCCCCAGAAGAGGACCATAATTACAAAGGACTGATCTAGAGCCCAGTTGTTTCTCCTAACGTGGTTGAGACTTGCGCTCATTCTCTTGAAACAATTGTAAGAAAAAGGCAGGATGCGCAACAAAGGAGACAGCAAGGATGGAGACACGGAAGAGATGGAGGCTTTGGAGAGCCACGGCTACTCAGAGGTTGCCAAGGAGAAAGCAAGATTTGTTTTGAAGTTGTTTTTACATAAGCACAGTAACCAAGAACAAAACTACAACCAACTCAGCTAAACTTCTACACAGCTAAAAAGTAAAGGGATAAAGACAGGCATGCAATAAGATAAACGATGGCGGTCCTGTGCGTGCTCTGTTGGAGCACCCGTGAAGGGAATGAGCTCTCTCTGTGGCTGAGTTATTCCAAAGAACTCCTAGTTTTTCTGTTTTTCTTTTCTATCTTGATGAGAAATGTGCTGATTTCCACCCTGTCTCAGGACAAATAGAACTTTGACATATAGTTCGCAATTTACGTAACTGATTTCATATAGTACTTCTGCTGGCTGCGTCGTGTTTCTGACAATTACAAATACGCCTTTCCTCATTCAGAGGTGTTGTGGGGCATCCATGATCACCCTGCCATGCCCCTGATGCTACAGTTATGGGTGCTATTGTTTCCATCTGACACTGTAGGGAAATGAACTGAGGCTCAAACAGGTATGTTTCTTGTCCAATGATGTACAAGGGATAAATGGAAGAGCCAGGATTTGAACCCAGGTCAGTCTGAGAAAGTATCTTAACTAAATCCCCTTCCACATCTCAAGTGTTTCCAGCCTGAATCCCTTCAATTCCAAGGCATCTTAGCAACAATATTTTGGAGGTTCAGGTACCTCCGAGCTATTCTCAAAAGTTCAGAAAGTCTCATAAAAATGGCATAAGATAGGCTGTTTATTAATGAATTTAGTATTTATATTGGATAAAATCTTTCCAATATAAAGATGTATGGAGTCAATGATATATGAAAATCATATATGTGGTTACTGGTGGTCAGAATATGGGAAATCACTGCTTTAGACTTTGACCCAAAAGATAAATACCATGTGTCAAGTCCTTTTAACTTCATATAGCATCCAATGAAGCCAGACAACTTACTACGTGACCTTAGGCTCTTAATATTACTCAAACCGTGCTTCAGTTTCCTCATCTGTAAAATAGAAATAGGCATACCTCCTAGTGTTATTCTAAGGATTTTTAAAATTGAAACATGCAAAGTACTTAGAACAGTGCCTGACATGTAGTAGGAAGTGACAGCTATTGTTGTTTTTGCTTTAGCCTCAGTTTCTTCATCTGTAAAATTGACTAATTCATATACTACCTACCCCATAGACTTATTGTGACTCAAATAAAATGGTAAAAAATAAGTGCCTTATAATCTATAGCAGGTGCTGGAGACGAGAGTATGCTGTAAGCTTTACTCTTATGACTCACACATAAAACAAGTCTA
Organism: Pteropus vampyrus; assembly: GCF_000151845.1. Classification (NCBI taxonomy): domain Eukaryota; kingdom Metazoa; phylum Chordata; class Mammalia; order Chiroptera; family Pteropodidae; genus Pteropus; species Pteropus vampyrus. The sequence goes on along the minus strand of NW_011889086.1, from coordinate 1,256,611 downwards.
AGAACATATTACAGCAGGGAAATTAAAAGCTGTGTTCTTTTGAAGTGAGAGTATGTCCCTTGTACAGATCAATATTGCTGAAGCAAAAAGAGGGAGATTTAATTACCTTGTGCCTAGTGCCTTCCCTGCTGAGAGCAGAGAGCTCCTGGTGAGAGTGTGAGGTGATAGGCCGTGTGTGGGCACCTGGGGAATCTCAGACCACAAGCTCCAGCTCTGCTCCTAGGGTCAGGCAACCTGACAAAGGTAGAGCTGCACCCAAGAAGAAGGTATGTACTAGTGTCTGAAAAGGTCACGAGCTGTGATAGAATCCTCCCTGGGGGGAGGAGACCAAGGCTGCCTTCCTTGCCGTGGCATGTATGTGTGTGAACTAGGTTTGGTATGGCACTAGGTTTGCATACATTGGTATCCACATACCAAGGGATATGTGCACCACAGACTCAGTCTCAAATGCATAAGGTCGCATGCACACTGAGAGTCTGTGTTCATGTACCTGTGCATCTAGGTGCAACGAGCCTGTAAAACATGAGCGGGTTTGCATGTGGACCCTGTGTCTGCCCCCCAGGAGTACAAATGCATGTCTGTGTCTCTACACTTGGCCCAGCGGACACGGATCTGTGTGGCCACCAGGTGAACCCATCTCTGTAAGTCCGCAGGCATATATGAATCTGTACACGTACTGGCCATGTGTCTCAGTAGTGCTCAGTAATGAGACAGGGCAGACTCTGGGAGTGCCCGTGGGACATCTGTGGAGCCAGGTCTGAGAAATTCTTGGTGAATGTCCTAAAGCTAGGAATCAGCAGGAAGGTGTAGTTGGGAGAAGCTGAGCTCACAGCCAGAGGGATCAAGGAAGAGTGGATACTAAGTGAGAGGAGATGTGGATCCTCTGGCTGTGGGGAGAACAAGGAAGAACACCATGCGAAATGGGGAAGAAGAATATCTAGCTGACAAAGCCGCAAACTCGGGCAGGCACAGGCAGGAGAGGAGAGTTTTTGTTTTGTTTTGTTTTGTTTTGTTTTGTTTTGTTTTGAACCAGCGATGTCACCTTAGAGGTGTCACACCAGCTACATTGTGTGTATGCACAAAAGGTATCGGTTTGGGTACTGTCGTACGTAACATGGGGGTCTATATTTGCACAGGGCTTTTGTGAGGTTTGACATGATGTGATTGCATCTCAAGCATGTTGGCTGTTATTCAGACAGCATTTAGACAGCACCTACTGTGTACATAATAAGGTGCTTAGAAGGGACTAGAATGAAGCAGAATCATGTCCCCTGTGCTTGAGGTTCTTATATTTCAAGTGGAGGAATGAAACATACAACACAGAGAAAACTTATAAGCAATGTAAAGAAAGTAAGTAAGAGTTCTACTTTCTAGATTTACATGTTCAAGTCTGAATTCTGCCTTTTACTAGGTGTGTGGTCTTAGGCAAGTTATCTAACCTCTCAGTTCCAGTTCCCACAGCTATAATAACACCAACATCATTAGGTTGTTGTGAGAATTAAAAGAAGTAATATATATGAAGTCACCTAATAAAGTGTAAAGTATGAAGCAAATGTGGTAGACATGGGCTTAGTTAGGCAGACTCCTAGGAGAAGAAGGAAAGAACTGACCAGGATGATGTGGGTGATCCAAGGAGAGGATGTGAATGATCCTGAACTCCAGGCAGGGACGTTCTTGTCCTCACACATTAGCAGGATCTAAACACCTGGCTTCCGTGAATCCTTCAATGTCAGGGCATAAGAGGGCCTTAGAAGAACACGAACCCACCCTCTCATGTTACAGAGGCAAAAACAGACTTATAAAGGTTCATCCAAGATTTTCCAGAAGTTTCTGGAAAGAGGAGCTAACACAATGTGAGGCACTGTGCTAGGCTTTTGCACAATTCTAAGCCCTGATGACTGGCAAGTTGCTATTAGCCAACCAGCACCTTTTTCAAATAAGAAAAGGACTCTCCTCTGAGTAGGTGTAGCGCAATGGTGACCAGCTTGGTGAGCTGTCAGCAAGTTGATGTGAATGCATATTAGCACACCGTGCCTCCTTCAGGCCAACACAGAGCTCCTCCCTGAACACACAGCTCAGCATGCGGAGGACAGAGGACACTGCAGCCTCATCCCCTCTCAGGCACATGCTCTTCGTGACCATGCCAAGTGACCTTGTGTCTCAGCCTTGCGAGGGTAGGGACCAGCCAGCATGCCAGGCTCTGCAGATGTAGCAGTGAACGGGACTTTGTCCTCATACCACAGGAACTCTCGGTTTAGTGGAGGAAACGACAATCATGACATAATTGTAACCAATCATTGTAAAAAGTTCCACGAGAAAGGGAGAGTACAGGATCAGAGGAGGATCCCGAACCAAGCTCTGGGATCAGGAGAAGCTTTGCAGAAAGTGGGTGAAGGGTCAGAGAGAGTAAAGCTAGGGGAAATGTGGCAGCAGTGAGAGGGGTACAGAGTTTTTACATTTTAATGCAGTCCATCGACTGATGCATTAAAGTAGCCTCTGAATCAAAATGGTTCCATTAAAGTAATAACAGATAACATTTACTGAGCACTTGCTATGTGTCTTAATTCATTTAATCCTATAACAATCCTGATATAGGCAATGTTATTATCCACATTTTCAGATGAGGAAACTGGGGTGGGGTAACTGGCTTGCTTAAAATACCCATCTGTAAGTGGCAGAACTAGGAGGATGGCTCCAAGCTGTACCCCTAACCACCACCCTATATGACTTCTGGTCACCTGTGTTTTTCCCGTTGGAATGCAGGAATAGGGGTCAAAGGGGAAGCCAGACTTTTGGGACGAACAAACCTAGGGCAGTGTGGTGGCTGTGACAATGTGCCTCTCGGACATCCAGCTGCAGGGAGTATAATTGACCAACAGTCCCACCAACTGCTCTCTGAAACCCAGTACCACCTTTGTGCCATGCTTGCCCCTAGAAGCTCCCAGCCAGTGGTAGAGCCAGGCAGGGACACTCAGGCAGGGCTAGACCTAGGAGACTCAGGTCTCTTCTCACAGGTAACTCAGGTGCAAGGACTCCCAGCCAGCCTTTCCAAATGGCATCGCCTAAGACATTTCCACCCAACCTTCCTTCCTTCTCTCCTTCACTCGGGGTCAGACCAGCATCACAGACTACAGGTCCGCCAGTCTCTCCTGCCTCTCTCCTTGTTTTCCCTCATGGGTAATTACTCTTCCAGATTTCTTACATGTTCAATCCCATCTTGGTTTCTGCTTTCCGTTTTCTCTGAGGACCTGGACGAACATAGACAAGGTTGGTAAGTCTGAGTAGAAGCAATGTAGGTGCCCAGCAGATAACCCCGAAGCGTGGGATTCTGAGCCTGTTAGACAGATGAAAGGGATATTTAATATGTGCTGGTGGTTGTCATTTGAAGCCCTGTCACTTACTCTCCCATCTTCAGGCCTCAAAGAGACTGTTCTTATTTGAAGGAACAATTTCCCTTCCCTGCCACACACCCTCCTCCCTTGTCTGCACCTGGCTCTACCTGGATCTCATCTTCCAGAAAGCCTTGACACTTTGACACTGGGTAATGTGCCACTTCTTTGTGCTGCCACTGCCTCCTGACCTTCACCTGCATGGGACTCATTCCACTATACTAGTAACCTGTTTATGCCTCTGTACCCTCTGCTAGATGGAGAGCTCCTTAAGGGCAGGTCTGAGTCTATGCCATTTACCACTGTGTTCTGGTGCCTGGTGCAGCAGTGCCTGGAACGTAGGAGTGCTGAATAAACAAACACATTAATAAATGGATGAGCAGCCTCAGCAGACAAACACATCACTTGCCTTGGGTAAAGAAGACACAGTGCCTGGAGGCAGAGCCCCATAGCAGACAATTGGCACCAGAAAGACTTCTGTGTGAACCTGGCTCTGCTAATTAGCAGCTGGGTGGCTCAGGCAATTCTCCACTCTGCTGAGCCTCAGTTTCCTTATCTGTAAAAAGGGGCAACAATGCCCAGCTCTCCAAGTTGTTGTGAAGATTGAAAGTAAAACACATGAAGTATTTAACAAAGTGGCTGGCACAGTAGTAGAACCTCAAATATGTCAGACCCTTTGACCTGGCCCCCTCAGACACCCTACTGCAGACCTAGCACCCACATGCAGAAGTTCTCAAACAAAGTCAGAGACTCTGCCTTCCTGGCTATATTGCAAACATAGTTACTTATGCTTTGCCATCGGCTCTACCTGCCTTCTCTCTTCCCAGTCCCCAGCTTTCTCATCTCCTGATTATTAAAAACATAAACACACATTGCTCTGCTACTGTCATAGCACTGGGAATTCAGGAATAAGGAATTGAGTCTTCTTACTTGGAGCTTCTGGTCCAGTGAGGGTAGGGGACAGAATGAGAATAGAAACAAGCATAAAAATAAGGAATCGTCACTCAGCGCAGGAAAAGCCACAATAGACTAAGACTCAACTACTGGTATATGACAACACAGATCCAAGGTTTTCCACAACAAAGTCAATTTCAAATCATTTTAATATTTTTCAAAAGAGGTAATTTGGTATGATTTAATATGTATTGTTTTATTATGAAATACTTCAGGCATATAAAAAGCATAGGTACAATGAACAACCTTGTACCAACCACCATGCTTAAAATAGAAAACCTGATAGCTTTCTCTTTTCTATCCCCGGAGGTAACCTCACTCCTGAATTTTGTTTATCACTCCCTAACATGTTTTTGTATTTTTATTACATATGTACATATCTACAAATGATGTATTGCTTTGTTGTACACGTTTTCAAACTTTATATTAATGTTACATCCTATATATATCACTCCACAACGTTTTTGTTTTTGCTCAACATTTTATTTTTGAGATTTATCCATGTTGACGCCTACATTTCTAATTCACTCATTTTCACTGCTCTATAGTTATTATTCGATTGCACGACAATAACACAGTATCGATCTGTTTTCCTGGTGGTAGATATTTGGGTTGGGGAAGAAGAATCACTATGCCTATCTATTAGAGACCTCCCAAGAAGCAGATACCAAGATGGGATTTGATGTGTAACAGATTTATTGAAGTAACTCATGCGAATGATGGGGGAGGGAGGGCAATAGTAGGCAGGGAGAGCCTTCAAACCATAATGCAGGTCTGACATATACGAAAGGAGAGTGGGAAGGAAAGAGGACTATGTTGAAAGAGCTTCTGACCGTAGTGCAGTCCTAAGAAAGTCTCAGGTAAGGCAATAGGAAGTCTCTACGCAAAGGCTGTCCATTAGAGGTGCCTCATGGGAGACAGGAATGGCCTGTCCCAGCTCCGATACTCCTGTTGTGCTCAGTCACTGGCTGGGAGCAGTCCAGGTGAAGTGTCACAGTGGGTCTGAAGGTAAGGCTGCCGGAGCATTAGTCAATATGCTCCCCACAGCGGGTTCTCTTGAAGGTGGGGGGCATGTCTGAACTTCACACCCTCCATGGCTGCCATATTGTACATGAGAAGAGAAGGGCAGATTCTTACTCTGCCTGGGGCACTTTCGTTCATTCATTCGTCTTCTACCTTATGAAAAAAAGAGATATCTGAGAAGGCCATCACAGAACAGTGCTATTAAAGCTGGGTCCAGAAGGGCTGTTTCAGACATCGTTGCTGGGGACTGCAGTCTCAGCGAGCCACTTCCCTTTGTTTCCTGGTGACTACATTGAGCTTTGAAGCCAGAGATTTACAGTCAAGGTCCCAAGAGGCTCCTTGGTAAGGTTCTGGAGTCAAGCAGACTCGCATTTCATTCTCATCTCTATTTGGTCATTTGTACAAGACCTCTCTCGTGGAGTTGTTATGGGGATTAAAAGAGATGATGTAAGCATAGTGTCTGGCACACATAATCGGTGCTTTGAAAAATATTAGTTCCTTCCCCAGTCCCTCTAGGTCATTGTTAGGGGTATAGAACCCATTCTTGGATGCAGTAATTTTTCTCAAACTGAGACATGTTTAAAAACTTAGAGCCCTAGTTCTGCAAACTCTAGCTATCTACAGCAATCAGGGTGAATCGAAATGATCTCCACTGAACCTTCTTATTCACACCCATCACTCTTTCTAAAGCAGTGTTTGTGATTAATCTCACTCTAGGGCTAAATCGGTCCCAAGCGCTTCCAAGGCGCTTGATAAAGAAGCCCTCTGATTTATAGCAAACACCGTTATTGAGCGGTGGCAGAAAGAGGCCATTGGGGGATTTGTCTTGCTGGAAACACTGTCCGTTGGAGTCATTTCTTCTGTTTTCCTGGATAAGAGCTCAATTTATTTCAAAATAGATGAACGAGGTCCTTCTTTTTTCAGTTGGTGGAGTAGGAAGAAGACTTGGACAATTTTTTAAATCAAGACTAACACTTAATATTTTAAATTTTGGAAGCTCTTTATAGCTTACACAGACATCAAGATTCAGCAGACGGCTAGGCATATAGCAGGTCCTCAATAAATGTTTGTGAAAGTATATAATCATCTCATTTATGCCTCACAGTGGCCCTGTGAAGTACACTGAGTCCATTCTCCCCATTTGAGAAGGGAGGAAGCTGAAGTTCACAGGTAAGAAATGGCAGAGCCAGAACTCCGAGGTACACCCAGACGTGACCTTTACCAGTCACCACACCGGTGCCCTAGCAGCAGAGCCATCGTACCCATTGTTTGAGCACAGATAGCTGAGACACTGTCTCAGAGTGAAAACCTGGTTAGCCAAGGCTGTAAATTCTTTTTGAGTCTTTGGGTCCATCTGGTTCTATTTCAGAACACATTTATGGAACATCTGCCTCTCACTCATAGTCCTTTTTCTTCATTTCTGCTTACTCAGAGCATGACTCTCCTCTCCAACAAACCCTATGCACGGTAGTTTTGTCTTTGCTTGAACATTTCCAGTGACTGAGATCTCCCTAACTGGTGGAGCTGTCCACTGTTGAGAGCTCGTCTTATCTGACTGGGCCAGCATATTGCCTGTGATGTAATTTCCTGGACCTCAAACTTAGCCCCAGGCAGAATTGTAGCAGATCTAGTTTGAAGTGTGAAGTTCCATTTACTAGCTGTGTGACACTAAAAAAGTTATTTAACTAATTTGTAAAATGGAATCAATAGTATTTTATCAGTAGGAATTATTTTGGGTGCACGTAAGAGAATATTCAGTTAATATGGCATAAGCAATAAAGACATTTAATTATCTCACTTCACTAAAAGCTTCAAGGGAGGCAGTGCCAGTGTTGGCTCAGCATCAAGGTGATGTTAGGGTTCCTGGTTGGTGTCTCCATGATTCTCTTGGCTTTCCTTCAAATTCATTAGAAGGCCACAGCAGCAATAAGCATCATATCTTAACACAATATTGTAAAGAAGGAATAGAAGACACAAGTTAAAAAGATTTTTTTAAGCCATTTCTGTGACCTCTTTTCAGGGAGGAAAATATTTGCCATTCCTAGAAAATATGAGACTTTCCTTTATTCTTCATTGGCCAAATACGATCACATGCCTACTCCTAGACCGATCATTGGCATAGGGGGATAACGACTGGCATGAATGACTTCTGATCATGATTTATCCCCTTGGGCAGAGCACATTGCCCCCTTAAACAAAATGGAGGTTTGCTGGAAAGGAACAGGAAGACTGGCTGTTGGCTGGGCATCAATAATATTATAGTTAAGGGTAAAATAGGATATGTGCAAAGTGCTTAGTAGGGTTTCTGATATACTCCGTGTTAACTATTACTATTGCCTAATATTGTTAAAAACATTAATAAAAGCATCCAACTTCTCTGACCATCTCTTCTTCTCCCACCTAGAACTTCAGTTTGCCCTTAATTATATTCTACCTTGATAATCACACTCTGTGACAGAAAAGATAAAGGTATGATAGGTAGGGCTGCATCACTGCATAGCTCTACCAAACGTTACTCACATCACAGGCTTGGTGGTTGGTGCCCTCCAGAGGTGTACAGTGTTCGACTTGTGTGAACATTAGCCTCAGTCTTGAATAGGAGTAAAATAGTTCTTTCCATGTCATCTGTCTTCACCATACCATCTTTTCCCAGAAGCAGTCCCCTCCTGTCCTTGGTATATTTGGCCCTAATATAACTTTAATTTTAGTTTTTGTTTGTTTTATTTTTTTCATTATTACTTTTCATAAGTCTCACTTAGAAACTTAGCCTCAATCAATACCTTATCAATATCTTATTTATCTCTTGGTTAAAAAAGAGGAGGAGGCAGTTCTCTTCAAGGGGGAGAGTCAGTGACCATTCATAGTCATTGAACTCGACCAGGGGAGCTCTGTCTGCCTTTCATATGTTGATGGGGTTGGGGGAGATGAGGGTCCTCCAGCTCTAGTTGGACATTTGAAATCGTTCAGAGAGACATCTCACCAGCAAAGGGCAGTGACACCACGGCAGGTAATGTCTGGTTATTTCTTAATGTCATTTTGAGTAGAAAACAAAACACTTTATTGAAAAACCCATCTTATGATTGTCTCTTGGCATTCTCTGCCTCACAAAAGAATCTCCTAAATAATTTGAGGCCTGGCAAGAAGTGAATCTCCTCTCAGATTATGGCCCCAACTTTCCTTTGTAAATCATCTTTGGAAGTAAGTGGACTATAAGCCACAAGGTTGAAAGAGAAATAGCAAGTAGTGATCAGTTACCATGTGTTAGGTATCTACATGCATAAGCCCACTACCTTCTCAGGAGTGAAATTAGTACCGGGAAAGTGAAGTAATTTGTCCAAGGTCTATATGATTTGAAAGACATTTCTCCAAATCACACTGTATTTTCATGCATTATACACCAACCAACAGGCAAAAAGCCAACCTACCAACACCTAACACCTCCATATGGCATTAATCTGGGGTCCACAAGCTTAGAAAGGGGAAGGAGTCCAAACCATGAGGTCTGGGTCAAGTCACTTAGGCTCTCTAGGCTCCAATTTCTTCATTTATAAAGTGAGACAATCATATCCACCTCAAAGAACTGTCACAGGCATCAACCAGCTCATGCATGTCAAGTGCTTTCAGGCCCGGCTTGTAAGAGGCCTAAGTAATGAATGATGGCCCTTATTATTGCTCTGGTTACTGATCTTATTGTTAGCGACTGAATCTGGCTGAGCCCGGCACCACATCTTCAGAACAATCTGACCTGACCGTCCTCTGCAAAGTATATTTGAGCGCTGCTGAGTAGGCTTCCCCAAGACCAGTTTGTCTTCCAGGCCTGCGTTTCCTACACATTTCAACTCCCGACAGATTTCTGTGTTCCGGACGAGGCCACTGAGTGTTCCTCTGCAATCTGTCCTGGCTGTTAAATAAACTTCTGCTCCTGAACAAGCTGTCACGTGTCTGTAAATATCACTTTATGCCTGGACTATGATTTCCAAGTCAAAACTCCCACTGCATGGGTGGCTATTAGGGTCACTCTGGATCCAGAGCCTATGAATCAGATAATAGGTTCAAACTGCAAGTCTGCTCTGGCGACTGATTGCATGGCCTGGAAAGTAATGATTAGCTATTGTATTTGGGCACGTTTATGGCTACTCTGGGCATCAGAGGATCACTTTCTGTCACCATCATTAGAAGAGGTGGTACTAGGAAGGGACAATAAGCAACTTTATATTACAGTTTACAAAGCCCATTTATATCTGATAGCTGGCTTATTATTTCCTCAAAAGAACCTGGAGAGTTGAGGATTATTAGAACTATTTGCTGTATAACCATGAGCCAGTTACTTCACCTCTATGAACTTCAGTTTCTTCATCTGTTAAGTAGAGGTGTTATGGAGATTCAATAATAATAATGTGTGATAGCTAACTTCACGATTTGGTTTCCCCCAAAGGCAAGCCCTAAGACAGGCACTAGGGTAAGGTAGTTAGGCACTAGGCTGTTTATTTGACAGTGATCTCAGGAAGCAAACATGAGGAAGCAGACAAAAAAAAAAGAAGGGGGAAAAGCCACTATCGTATGCATTAATGAGTGGGTTAAAACTATAGGCAACAAGGCTCAGTCCCACAGGCGACGCTTTGACGAACTGTGGAACACACCCTAGAGTCATCTCAAGAGGATGAGACAGTTACTAACTGCCTCTGATCAGTCAGGAACACCCTGGGGGAGTTAAACCCCTGCACTTCCGAGGTTGAGGTCCCTGCTTGAGGTTGAGTAAAATCCTATGGTGCCAGAGAAATCCCTCAGGAGAGAAGAAAGCAACAGAGTAACAGAGCACTGAAATGCCTTTCCTGCAGGTGAGCTCAGGTGGGCAGAGGGGACATGAGTGCAGCCTCGTCAGTGATCCTGACATTCTTGATGTGTACTTATATGTCGGGAAATGGCTGAGCAATGGGCATATATTGGGTCCTCACACAAACCCCACAAAGCATCTACTGTTACTATCCCCATTTTCCAGAAGAAGAAAACTGAGCCTTACAGAGTAAAGCAACTTACTCAGAATGAGCCAGCCTCAAATCGAGACCTGTCTGACGACAGAGGCTTAGCTCTTAAGGGCAAACCTAAGAAAACAATTAGCCTGTTTGATAGAACCGTGGAGACTGACACTGAGGAATTTGCTTGCCAACATTAAAAAGTAATGCTAGTTATTATTCTTCATATTGATTTAAGAAACATGTATTGAGTAGTGCTTTGGATCAAGGATGAGAAAAAGATGCTTGTGATAGAACTCCTGCCTTCAAGGAGTTCTCAAGCTAACGGTGGGCCTGCAGTACAAAATGGCAGAAGTTCCCATCTCCACAACGTATAGGTGAGGATAGGCTGAGTTTCTGAGAGGCAGAGTGACATGTTCTATCACATGGTTGGTCAAGATGGCATGGCTTGAATCTGGATCTTTAGGCATCGAATCTTCAATAGTTTCCTAAACTTGTTCCCTTGAGAGGAGGAGTAAGCTCATTTCAACTAGCTCAGATAAAAGTCAGTGACCCAAATGATTTTGGGTAGTCATAGAGTCAAATAATTCTATGATTTCAGATGGAGATAAACATTATGAAGAAAAATAAGGCAAGAATAAGGCTCGTGAGTGACTGGAGGGTACGGAACTGGTAGGATTTTTCTATACCCTGCCACAGAGTGTTTGTGGGTAAAGCTGAGGCTTACAGAACCCTGGTGCTGGGAAGAGATGTAGAAATACCCCTGGGTGCATGGGAGAGACTTCCCCTTCACTATATTATAAAGTTCATCCAAAAACTGTCTCAATCATTCAAATAACTCCTATTGCTTGCTTGTCGGTATCCATTCATATATACATTCATTCACTCATTGGACTTGAATTCATTGAGCACTTATTATGTGCCAATTTTGCATTCTTGAGGGCTGTTGGACCTTTGTCATGAACATGTTTCAGTTAACTGGTTGGCTCACGACAAAAGATGAGTGTTGAGAGAGAGTGTTTAGAGATGAGATCATGGAAAGTTTTAGGGATTATGGAGGAGAAAAGCCTTAGGCACTAGGCCAAAGAAAGGATCCCAAATAAGTGTTTCTCATATTGCCCTGACAATTGCTCTCATTTTCTGTGAGTGAGAAAGCATGTGAAAGTCAGTAAAAACTTATGAGTCTCACAAACCTAGTTGAATTCCTGGACTATCTGTATGACCTTGGCTAAGTTACATAGCCCTGTGAGCTTCCATTTCCTTCTAGAAATTAGAATAACCCAGGCCTTGAGGAGCTGCTGTGAGGATTACAAAGAGAGAAAGTTTGTGATATCTTGTCCTTCGTAGGGCTCAACAAACATTAGTTCCCATTCTCTGAGTCCATCATGTGGAGAATGGGCTGGCCATTCCAGGAAAAGGTTGACCACATTTCTCTAGATTCAAGGATCAGAATGTAGAAATAGATGGAACTCAGGAACATTCTCTATACCAGATCCATAATAGAATAGAATAACTAGGTTACACACACACACACACACACACACACACACACACACACACACACACGTATCAGACTAAAATAAAACATGCTACAAATAAGTTTTCCTTTTTCTCACACTTGAGTAAGAGCAGATCACCATCAAAACTGGGTGGTATCAGATCAGACAAATGGTCATCCTTTTGGAAATGACCTCTCCTAATAACCTTATAGCCCAGAATAAGACAATGCTAGAATATAAGCGACAACCTGGGTATAGCATTTTGGATGTTGTACAAAGCATATATACATTATTCAAAACCCATAATAACCCTGGGATGTAAGCAAGGCAAATGTTACTATCCGTATTCCCCCAAAAAAAGAATAAGGCTAGTCAGGCTGCCCTTGACTCTCTAAGGCTACTATAACATCAAAGCGGAATAGTGTGGGGAAAAAAATTAAGTTCAACTTATTTGTTTCTATGCCAAAACAACAGTTATTTTTAAAATATATCCTTAAATATAGAACAGAACCCTTAAGTAGACCATCCATCATCCCTAACCTACAAAAATATGGTTATACTTTGATGTATTGGTCAAAATAAATAACATGTTAATTTTATTCTCTTTCATATTCTGAGAAAAAAAAAAAAAGGAGAGAAAAAAAAGCAAAACTGATTAGACCCACGTTACCCAGGCCCCTCATGATCTGTAAAGAGTGTACTGGGAATCTGCCAGCTATGCTTAATAGTTCAAAGAGCCTAACTAAAAATTTTATACGCTCTCTCACATAATTAGGCTGCCCAGACTAATTAAAATCACAAATTTTTCTTTTGGCTGGAATTTTGGTAACAGCCAAGATCACAGATTCTGATTGGTCTTTGATGATATCATAGAAATTTTGAGACCTTAAAGCAGGATCATACTGCGACTAGTGCTCCTTGGCCAACTAGCTCAACTCCTAACAGCTAGCACAGTGGCAAGAGACTATGGTCATGAGTACTTTGTCATGAGTCCAGACACTCCAAACCTTTAAGACAGAGAAAACTTTAAGAGGTAAAAGTCCATGCACACAAAGCCAGGTAACGTAAAAAGCGTCCTTGGTGGTTAAAAGCCTGGGAGCCATTGGCTTACCTTTGAGGGCTACAGGTTTTCTAATGGAAGTTAGGGGCCAAGGTGTAAAGGTACAACACTGATAAGATTTCTTTCCAGTAATGAAGTGAGAGATATTTCTTACAAAAGAGTAAGGAACTCTCTAGGCCCTAATAAAAATACATTATGAGACAATAAACAGGAATTTTATCCTCCACGTGCACGAATATACTTTAAAATGGTATCTCTACCACCTGTCATAGAGTATTAAAATGAGTGCTTTTAAATAAGAGAACAGAGCATATTGGCCCTGCTGTTTACAAGGGTGGAGTAAAGGGAAATGAACACTTTTCACTCTCACTTCCTTTATGAGATTTGCCAACTGAAGTGGCAGAAAATTGCTGAAAAGCACAGACTTTGGAGTCAGAAGATGAGGGTTTGAATCTCAGATCTGCCATTACGTGCTGAGTAGTGCTGGGCACACAGTTGCTTAATATCTTTGAGCTGTGGTTTCCAGCTGAAAAATGAAGACAATATCTGCCTCTCCAAAGGACGTGGTATGGCTGAAAGAGTACTGGATTACAAATCAATGAATCCTTTCCTTCCAGTCCCAGTTCTGCTGTGTACTTGAAGTGCATACTTGGATAACTTGCCTAATTTCTCTAAGCTTTAGTTTTCTCCCCTATGAGTAAATAACACCACTTGTCCTTCCAATCTCACAGGTTGATTTTGAGGATACGGGATAATTCGGGTTTGAAAAAATTATCTTGTAAATGGTAAGCCAAAAATGCTAATGCAAAATCACTATCATATCAATGTAAAACCTAGGCTGCATTGTTTTTGCTCAGATTAAATAGCATTTCAGACCAATCTTCAAGGAACTGTCATATTTCTTTGCCTGATAAAAGAGAATAAATGGTAAACAGGTTTTCATTCCAGTTACTTAGTAGACCTTGTGGTCACATGCCTCCTGCATGCTGTAGCAGCTCTGTTACTCTGGGTGGTGTTGACTGTACCCATCCTCAGCTCCAGTCAGACAGGACAATCCCATCCCCTGCCATGGTGATTGCTTCTCGGATGTTCTTTAGTTGGCACAGATGATGATGAAGGCTTTTTTCAATAGTGGTGAGGTGAGTCACTCTTTCCTCCTGGATGAGAATGAACCACATAACCCTGGGAGCTGCTGGCAGCCACCTTGATATCAGAGAAGAGTTAAACCAGAGCTGAGAAAAATCTCTGAGAAAAAGAGCCATTGCTCTGATGATATCACGATCGTCTAAATTGTGTCCAAAGCTACTATACTTCTAGGCTTTTCTGTTAGATGAGGCAATACATTTTTTTGAGTTTGATATTTTTTTTTTGTTCTTGCAAGTAAAATAATCTTAAGAAATAGACCATGTAACCTTGAGCAAGTCTCATTAACCCTCTAAACTTTGGTTTCCTGATCTATCATATACAGGGTTGCAGTGAGGTTCAATAGTGCTTGAAAAATGCTTAGTACAGTGCTTGGTACAGAGTAAGCATTTAACAAATTGTGGCTATTTTTATTGTTTGGTGCTCTAGACATTGTGCTAAATGCTTTAATATATCATTTCTCTTAATCATCATGTATGCTCAGTCCTATGAGGTAGGATTTATTATCCCCATTTCGCAAATAAAGAAATGAGGATTAAAAATTTTAAGTGACTTGCCCAGGATCCCATGGCTACCAAGAGGCAGAAATTTCACAGAATACATTACTCATTTTTTTTTTGTATCCTTTGACTAGATGACTGATATTGAGTTTACAGTACTAGTAAAATATCAATTGATACCAATAATGTGCCAAAAACTTGTTAGGTATTGGGAACACAGCAGTAAATATACATGTTCTCTGTGAGTTTAGTTTTAGAGGATACTAGTCTTAACGACTATCTGTATTATAAGAGAGATTAGACTGAATTTGTGCCTTGGATTTCCTGGCATCATGCTCTTAACGACTGAGCTAACCAGCCAACGACATCTAAATCCTATGGGCACATAAAAAGCATTAAGTTAAAATGCAGAATATATAGAGGTCATTTCCATATAAAGCTTAAAATATATGTATACATATCACATTTCAATTGCTACTTAACTTCTCCTAAAATCCTGATCTGAAATGTTATGTCTTTCATATTTATTGATGCCATGGGTTTTTTAAAATCTTTTTCATATGCACTATAAAGGTATTATCTATATTTTCTCTGCTTTCTGACATGTCAACTTATACGTTTTCTAGGAGTCGGAACAATTAGATGTGAAAATACGATGGAAGAGAAATAGACTAGGGTCTCCACTGCACTATTTTCTTAGGAAATCTACAGGGAAATTTAATGGTGTGTTTTACTGTTTACCTCTAGGTGACATTCTCCAAATGTCTGTACGTGTTATAGAGTGCCTCTGACAGATCTCCAATCACCAGGAGTATAAAGAACAGCTATATGGAGAACAGTTAATCTGAACCTCCTTCTTACAAGTGTTGTCTTGTGTGCAGATGGAGAAATCCCTCACAATCAATCTATAGTAAGCCCTGAAAAATAAAAACTGGCCCTGAATTGGTCTTAACAACTATGTAAACATTTTGTCTAAGAAAATGTAATCCTGTCAGGAAACATCCCAAATGAGAAGTCACAGGTTTTCATGGGCAGGGGTTGAGGTTCCACTTTCCTTTCATGCCTCACCCCAGACTTTTCATGAAAATTTTGATAGAAGGGTCTGAGAGGAAGACCTGGACGATCATCCTGAAGATATATAAAATCAGAGGTATAAGTGACCTCTGATTTTATAATTATGAGATGTTTACCTGTATCGACGCCACACATGAGGAAGCTAACAAACAACTGAGAACAGAGTTTGTTTCTTGTCTTTGATAGCTTAGTTTTTAGATATCTGAGAGTCATGGAAATGGACAGATTTGTAGTCTGACAAATCTATCTTTGCGCTTTCTAGCTGAGAGACACTGGGTAGATTCTTTAAACTCTCCTTTAATCTTTGCTTCGTATTGTAAAATGAGAATAATAAAACCTACATTATAGGGTTGTGGACTAAATGGGCTCAGCTCATACTCAATGAAAGATAAGTTTCTTTCTCCTTTAATTCGCTAAGAAACTATTTATTCAATATAATGTGTTTCAAGAAAAAATTTCCTCTTAGGAATATAGCCTAAACATCACAAGACTTCACCAGTTTGAAAGTATAAATAACACATTTTTAACTTATCTCCACATTTATATAATACAATTTCTGGGTGTCACTAGGGATGTGTCTTGTGCTTCTTCCCTCATCTCCTTGTTGATGTTTGCTACCCAGGGAGATCACCTTAGGGGCAGAACCTTCTCCTGCTTCTTCTGATGCAACCCTCAACAGGTGGTTGCCTTCCCGAAGTACCCAAGGTTCCGAAATCGCAATATGATCAAGGAGCCAAAACGACAAGACTTTCTGTTAGGACTTCAGGGCACCGGAAGCAAACTAAGTCTACAAGGAAATGACCCTCTCTCTCCATTTTGTTTCTCATGTTGTGACTTGGGCCACAAACAGCATTACTTGTACTTCCCTATGAAAACAGATTCTTTAGCTTCTGCTTATGTCATTTTCTTTCATTATCTAGAGTAAAGATCAGGAAGTTCTCTTCCCCAAGGTCCCCTATTCCGCATAATCCACCCCAAGGCAGACCAATTTCTGTAAACAGATGCTTTGGACTATCAATTTCCCAGTTTATCATAACCACCCAGCCTCTGAAATCCAGTTTAGGCTCAGCTAGAACCCGCACTACAATAACGATTAATGCACATCCTGATTTCTCATCCACTAGAGGTGTGCCTTCCAAATCAAAAGCAAGTATGAGACAGAGTAAAATGTGTACTATAAATTTATTCTGTGACATTTTCCTCACTGAAGATATTTTAAAAGATTAAAATACATCAATATTTCGTGAAAAATAAACACTTAGAAGAATTTAGGTAATACCTGTAATATACATGATTTGACCCTGAATATCTACTTTTTTTCATTTCAAACATCATTTTTTTGGAAAAGTAACAAAAATTATAAGGATTGTTGCATTCTTCATATATCCTCTGTCTCATAAATTTCAATTCAGCTGTCAGTTCTTTTCTCAACTATATGTGTTAATAGTATTTGCTTCTGTTTTTGAATGGGATGAATATCCACTTTCTTTTTCTTAAAAGCGATATTTAGGTCTTCTTTCTTTGATTCTTCAAGAAAATGCTTCATGCTGAGTTTGAATAGTAATTGAGGGTCTGGTCCAGAAAGTGGTGGGCAATTACAGATCTCTCTAATTTTGAGAGCCTATAAAGAAAGAATACAATAAAATACAAAAAAGAATACAAAACAAATATACATATATAAATTTATTAAGATTATTCCAGTAATTCTTAATATGCTCTGTGCAAAACAATGAAATATAAGAATACATTCTGGGTTGGGTTTTTTTTCGAATAAAAGGTATCTTAATTACAACACATAAAAGAGAACCATAGACAAATTCTTGGTTAATAGTTACATTTTCATGATTTGTTGACATAATAATACACTTGAAAAAAATAACTATATCTGCAATGACAGCTCAATGTCCCATTAGGAATAAACAAGCCCTCTTGAGAGGTATCTCTTTGGTTTCAGTTGAACTCAAACTGACCCTAAGAACAACCTTTCAGAGATTTTTTTCAAGAAAAAGAAAACAATAGAATATAAATGTCTGAACATACTGAAAGATCTACATAACTGAGACCATCTGTAGTGGAACTCATGCTAATAACCTAGAAAAGTAAATCAAAATCGTGACAATTTTTAACTCCAAGAAAAAAAATGCTGCAAAGAAAGGAAAAGTAATCACAGTGTACTACATGGCTCAGCTGTGACTGGTATTTACAGTTTTTAGAACACCGAATCTTGCTCTAACCCAAAATCACGGTTTAACCATACAGGGAAGGGGAAGAGCTGGATGCATGTGTGTGCGTGCACAGGGTATGACAGTGATAAGAGCTTAATTCTCATTCTCTATAGGGGAAAGTAAAAACAGATAACGCCTAAGTTAGGAAGAGGCAATATAAGCATGTTATACAGAAATGAGGGGAAATACCAAACAAATAATTTAAGAGAGTTGGAAATGGTTACCCTTGAAATCGAGGGCAGGGTAAGGGAACTGCTGCTTTACATTAACTAGCCTTAGAGAATGATGTGATTTTTTAAAGTAGGTACATGGATGACTTTAAGACATAAAAGCTAAAATATTTTCTTTAGGAAAAAAGTCTTAATATGAAAAGAGTTTTAAAAGAGAAAGACATTTAGGGGGGAAAAAAACTAGTTTCCTTTTGTACTACCTCTAACTTTTTGATAGTGATTCATGTTAAGAAAAGTAAATAAAGCAAGGAAGGGGCCAGTGTTTGGGGGAGTGGTAAAATTTTAGAAAGACTGATGCCCAGCAAGTTCTCACTGATAAAATGACTTTCGGGAATAGGAGTAGAAGACCTGAAGACGTGAGGAAAGAGGTAATGTGGGTACCTAGAAGTAGAGCATTCCAACAAGCAGCAGCAAGTACAAGGACCTGAGATGGGAGTATGCCTAGAGTATTCTGGAATAGTGAGGAAGCCACTACATAACTGGGTAGGAGCCAGTTATGTAGGATCTCTTAGGACATCATAAGGATTTTAGGTTTTACTCTGAGTAGGCCTACCCCAGATAACTGTGGGGTCCCTGGCAAGAATGCAAATGGAGGCTCAGATATTGTGTGTTTAAATATCTAAAAGCTGTAAGTAAAGCTAATAAACTACTGCATAAAATATGTTCTATTCTCCCACTCTGAGGAATACACATTCAAAATTACTCTGAAGGCTACGTACAAAATAAGAATTCTGGAATTTCGGAATGTCTAAGGTTGTGGGGAGACCAGCTCTTATCTCTGGCCTGCTGCAATATCATCAAGCACTAAAAAATGAGCTATCAAGCTATGAAAAGACAGGGAGGCGCCTTCAGTGGGAAAAAAAAAAAAAAAAAGAAAGCAAATCTCAAGAGGCTACATAGTGTATGACTCCAACTACAAGGCACTGGAAAAGGCAAAACTATGGAGACAGTAAAAAGGTCAGTGGTTGCCACAGGTTATGGGAGACAGGGAGATGAAGAGGCAGAGCATAGAGTATTTTTAGGGCAATGAAAACTACATGGTACTGTAATGGTGAATACATGTTATTATACATTTGTCAAAACCCATACACGAATGTACAACATAAGAGTGAACCCTAATCTAAACTATACTTCGGGTGATAATGATGGGTCAGTGTAGTTTCATCTACTGTAACAGATGTACCACTCTGGTGCAGTATTTTCATAGAGGGGGAGGCAGGAGGTATATGGAAAATCTCTGTACCTTCCATTCAATTTTGCTGTGATACTAAAATTGCTCTTAAAAATAGTCTTTAAAAAAAAAATAAGCTGGCATGGTAAAAAGGCTTAGGAAAAAAGGAATTAGAATCTGCTTTTGTTGTTTTGTTTTTAATGCTTTTGCACTACATGCTTTTGTACTAATGTTTTTCTGTACCACATTTTACGATCCTCGCGTAAATCTTTTACAGAATAAATGTACTTTGAAGATGTCTGAGCTACATTAATTGCTATAAAAACTATGTATTCTTCACAAAGGCTTTCTATTAATATCTCTTCATGTGTGAACTGTTTCTCTCCTCGAACTATCATTCAAGCAGAATCCTGTTATGGACCAAATACATTTCTATCAAATCTTAATCTATTTTGCATAGTAAGATTTTATCAGACATGTTGGTAAAATATTTTTTAATTTACTTTCCTTTTAACATTTATTTTATTACATATCAAGGTGTCAACATCTTTTATTTTTATAAATTCAAATCTATCCCAATAAATATACCTTCATCTCTTTAAAAGTGAGCAACATTTTCTCACTGTACAGCTAGAATATGCCTTTCCATTTCTTTTACCTTGTTTTCTGTGCTTAATGCACTGCACGTAATAGGTGCTTAAATGTGTGCTGAATTTTAAACATTTATAGAACACAAGTTATGAATAAATCGTTATGACAAATGTCATAGGGAAAACACTCTTTAAAAGTTTATAGTCTAAGAGAATGCAGAGATGTACTCCAATAACAATATAAAGTTCTAAGATCCCAAAGACTTGAAGTTAAATATGGAATTAGGCAGCCTAAAGATCCCAACTAGAGTGAAAGGGACTAGCATTTACTGTTTACTTTCTATGTACCTTGCACTGTGCCAGGTATTTTACAAAATGTTACCTAAACTGATGCTATCATATGAATCACTTTTGAAATGTTGGTGTTGGTATAGAACACTTATCACTAAAGTGTCTCATAAGGGAGTGAAGGAAAGAGGGAAGGAGGCAGGACCTTACCAACACAAACACACAAGTACTACATAAAACACCCAGGAGAGCGTGCTATCCTGATTTTACAGATGAAGAAAACTGAAGGTTAGGTTAGGTAACTTCCTCGAAGTTGGGTGGCTGGGTCAGAACTAAAACCCAAGACTCCTAAGACCACTACTATTTTTAAACTACTTCCTAAGAGTATACTTTCCCATTACCAACTATTAATTTGCCACATGTTAAATTTCTATGAAGGAGCAGAACTGCTATTCAATTAGTTGCCCATTTTTCCTATTTTTAACCCTATAATACACTACTGATCTTTCCTATTTGTTACACATCATGCAATCACTTAACAAACATTGACTGTGCATTTCAGAAACTGTCACATGCACTAAGCATACAGCAGTGAACAGCAGCCTGACAATCTAGGAAGGAGACAATAAACAACTGAACAAAATAATTTAGTAAAGTAGATGAAGAAATTAAACTGTGAACTGTGGTAGCAGATAATAACTGCATGGAAGAGAGGCTATTTGAGATTGGGGGATCAGGGAAAGCCTTCCCAGGGAGGTGACATTTGGGTAAAGAGCTGAGGAAAGAACGTTCCGGGAAGAGAAATCAACAAGTAGAGGAGTTGTAAGAAGGAAACAAGCTCGAGGTGAAACCGCTGGAATCAAAGGAAACCTGGGGGAGAGTGACATGTGAAAAAGCTGGAGAAGTAGGCAGTGGCCAAATTATATGATTTAAAGACTGGGTAAGAGTTTGGGGTTTTGTTCTAAATTAAATGAGAAGCCACTGAAAGGTTTTAAGTAGGAAAATGACATTAAAAAGGTTGCCTGGCTACTGTATTGAAAATGGATTGTTAGGGGTTAAAGTGAAAAATGGAACAGGAAGATTAAAATAGGCGATGACCGTACTGATGCAGGGAGAGATGATGGTGACTTTTATTAGGGTAGCAGCAGTGTTGATGGAAAAGGGAACAGATGCCTGATGCCTTGTGGTGGCAGTTGGCAAGATATTTCTGTGAGCAGGATATAGAGGAAAGGGAAAGGGAAGAATCAAAGATAAGTCCTAAATTTCCTCCTTTGTTTATTAAAACAGGGAGTGTTTTTTTTTTTTTTATCATGCTACTCATGTATCTGAGGATAATTTAGTTGCTTATAATAGTTATTGTTAAATAATATTGCACTATCTGCTGGTTAATGACCCTAGTTTATAAATTCTTTTAAAGGTGTTGCTCTTACCAAATTGTCAAAATAAAATCATTTATGACCATAAAATAAATCAGATAATTAACATTGTCCCTTTTTATTTTTTAAAGCTAGAATTATTCTTTGAATAACTGTTCTTTGAACTTTTGGAAAAATTTGCCAAAGTAAATCGTCAGTGCTAGGTGCCCGAGATTCTCTTTGCTAATCTGATATAACTCTTTGGGTTTCGAATACAGTGCTATTATTTATTTAAATTATGCCTTACCTCTCTTTTCAAGTTAATTTGAGACGGTTCATTCTAGTTATAGTTTCTACTTCTAGCTGCAGATACTTTGGTAATTGTCACACACATGCTCACACTCATGCACACAGTCTAATTACTTCTGATTTTGACCTGGGCTATTAACATCACCTAACTAAAAATATTCACCCAAATATTTTGGTTTTCTTATATGATAGTTATTGTAGCTTTTCTCCCAATCCTATTGACATTTTATTTTCTAACTAATCCAATGATTTTCTCTTTGACTAAATTTCCCAAAGAACCAACTATTATAATTTGCTTATTTCTGCTTAGTTTTATTAACTGTATATTCCCTGTCTGGGCACATTACATTTCTCTATTTCTTTTCTCTTTTTCTTTCTTACTAATATAGACATTTAACTTTACTTACATATAGCTTTGACAGTAACCAATGAAAATATAACATCATTACAAAATTTCTTGATTTTAAGGCATGCTCTTAATTGTTGAAAGACTTCTCTCTTGCCTTATACATACGCAATTTTATTTTAATTTCCATGTAGCCATCATATTTTAATTTTTGTTATATTAATTTTAATGTATTGTATCCTGACAATTTGAACCATAACATTTTATAAGAAGTATACATGGTTTCGTCCAAGTTATATAACCAGTATTTTTATGAAAGATGGGCATTTGAAAAGAAAATAAACATCTTTTTTCTAGCAGTTAGTTTCTTCTTTCAGTTAAATATTTTTGTACTATTTATTCAATTCTTTGTTAATTCCTTATTTGAACTGTGGTTTTCTAAGAATAGCAGGGTGCAAGCTATAATTAAAATTATGTATAAACACTCTAAATATTTTATCTAATTCTTAATGACCAGTGGATTGTGAAAAGAGCACTGTTGCTACTGAGTCCTTCACTGACGTGTTGTACGTGTTTCACTTATTTAGGGGTCTTCTATCCTAAAAGAAAGAAAAGTTGGTTTGACTAGATACCATACCAAAGTGTATTAGTGTATTTGTTCCATTGCTTTTGGTTTATTTGTTTTGTTTTGTTTCTTTCCACCTAAACTCTTACATGTCTCCAAAGCTTGAAAAGTAAGATCCAAAGTCATTCTCACTTTTACATTTTTAAATTTTCCCTTTATACCTTGGCATCTTCTAGGAACCTATCTCTACAATAAATATTAAACATTTGATAAATTTAAATATCTAGGTATCATCATTTCAGGGCTTTTTATGCATGATGCTCTGAGATTCTTCGAAAAACCCATCTTGAGAAATATTATCTAAATCAAAAATGTAGTACAGAAACCATAGTCACAGAAATGAAGACATGAATGAACTGGTCTTTACTGTTAACATGCAGCTTGGATTTCCTTGCATCTTTTCAATATTCTTCCATTTTTTAGACAGTCTTTTACCTTTGGGTATTTTAATTTGTGCTGTTTCTCTACCTCCAGCATCAATGAGTCTTTGGGGCATCAATTCTGCTCTTTACAGCCTCCAATGAAAGTTGCACAGCTTCTGCTGTATTCACAAGTTTTGCAATTTTCTAAAATGAACGTGTCTTATAAAGTCATTCTTTCTTCTGTCACCTTCAATGTAATTCACTTAGGCTTCCCATGTCAGCTTCAGATGGGGATGCCTTCGTGGTTCTCATCACCTAGGCTGTCCTCTCAAATGAAGTAAAACTTTCAAATCAGACCAGAGATCTGAGATGTGGTTTTGTTATTTAGATTTTCTACTCTTTGAAGCTTAGGTTACTGGAGGAAAATGGGCATTTCAGAGGCTTTGCTCTTTTGTTGTTATTGCTGTATTTAGTTTAGATGAGGATCCTTGTGGTGTTATTAGTTAAGGACACTCAGACACTAAATAAGTCTTTTAAGTACAATTACCGATGATCAACTTTTCTTTATTTTCAACTCTTATGCACTCATTGTTCTGATTTTTTAAAATTCTATCTTACCTACCTCTTAAACCTACTCTTTGAATAGGAGGAAAATGTGGCTGCAACATCTTTTATTACATTAGAACTGATTTGGCTGGTCTGAGTTCCTTCATCATCATTCTACATAGATTCCTCCCGAAGACACACATTCAGGTTGACCTTTTGAGACAGAGGAGGAAGACAGTCGTAAAAACTTCTCAGGCAGCTGAAGAACTGGATATTTGCAGAGTGGAAAATCACTCCACGATAACTTGCTGGCCATAAGAGGGAAAACCACATTTCCGAAAGACAGGTTAGCTCATCGCCATCCAAATCCACTGATTGCACATGGTATCACTAAACACGGAGCAACCAGATTAAAAGAATCCTGAAGTGATGTGATACGAAGCATAGCTGCATCATTTAAAAAATATTCTTGCCAAAATTTAACTACCATTTATAGGCATACAGAGAAACAAGTTAGAGGAAAATTCAAAGAAGCAATCCGATAAATCTAGAATGTGGGACTAGATTTATTCAACAAGTCAATGACATGTATAAAAATAAACAAAACAAAGTGGTAGGGGCACTATTCCAATGTCAGAGACTTCAGGGACACAGCAACCAAATGCACTGTATGTGTTACTTATGGATTGTGATTTGAACAAACCAATTACTAAACTATATTTTAAGACAGAAAACTGAATATGGATAGCTATTTAATTTTATTAAGGGATTACTATTAATTTTCTTAGATATGATAATAGAAGAAAATGACACTACTTTCTAAACTGCATATTGAAGTAATTAGAAGAAAAAGCCCTCAAGTCTGGGATTTGCATTAAAATACTTCTGAGAAAAAAATAAGAGAAGGGAAAGAAGACGCCAAGTATACAAAAAGGTTGATACTACTGAATGTGAATGAAAGATGGGAGTTCATTAAATTATTCAAATTATTCTCTACCTTTACATGTGTTTTTAAAAATTTATAATAAAAAGTAAAACTAAAACAATTTTTCTTAAAAAAAATTTTTTTCTCATTTTAGCATTTCTGTGACCCTATCCTTGATTTTACATCTATACCTTTAGATAGCTCTAAATGGCTCATGAAAAGTTTAAATGTTCCTCCTAAAAAAATGAAACCAGTCCCTTTACACACCCCCCTCTATTTCCGACTCTTTTCCTTAATGTCTGAAGGCAAGCATTCACTTTTTCAAAAAGCCTAGGAGTTTAACATCAGTAATCTCAATCCTAGAACTCACTAGAAGCAGATTTAATAGAAATTAATGAGAATCTCATAGGTTATCACTTTAAGAGAAAGAAAAAAAATACAAAGATAATGACTATGTTGCTGCCTAAAAATAACAAAACAAAAACTTCTGTTTACATATTGGTCTGACAGGATGATTTGATCTGATACCTTTACTTGAAAGGCAAATGGATGACAACAGAAAATAAAAACAGAGAAAACTGTGAAAGGCTTTGATATGGGCAAAAATATCATTGGGTGCCTTGTCAAGGGTAGCCTTGGATGTTATCTCTGCCTTTCATGGCCTTACAGCTATTTTACAACTCTGTAAGTTGTAGAAAACTAGTAACAATGCCAACCATACTTGTCAATGGAAAAGGAAATGAATGAACTGTGCCTGGTGAAGTGGAACTGATTGTTGCCTTATGAATGGATCGCTTTTGCACCTATTTCAGCATTACTTATTGCCTATATATATATTTGTAGTTCTTAAATTCTCCTTTGACCTACTTATAATATATTACTGGCTCCCTTGTTAATAAGTTAAATAAAATCTCAGATATGGTTTATTTTATATTTGTTGAAGTCATGATTTTTACCTTTTAAATTTCCTCTAATTCATTTCATTTCCTTTCAAAAACTGCAGTGGAAATTGAAGTCTGACTAGTTTATGAAGTAGTCTAAAATAAGTACAAATAACTAAAATTTTTAAATACATAAATACATAATTTTTAACTTTTATGTATTTTGTAAATACATAAAAGTTAAAAATTTTGTAAATACATAAAAGTTAAAAATTAAGGCCATCTTCACATAGGTCAATTGTCCTCTGAAATGAAAATAGTAAGGAAAACTTTTCAGATAAAATTGTATAACCAACCACTCGTAACATATGTGAATGATGTATTAAGAAATGGCTACTTTTATTCCCAGTAACAACGAGTTTAGCAAACAACTACTGATACATATCAGGATTCTTTTAGGCACTACATATCGAGTAAAACTACAATTACTCATAAAAACTTAAGTTTTAAAAAAGAAAAAGAAAACAGGAAAAAAATTAATGCCAGAGAAGCTCCATGATTAGATTAAAAGCTTCCTTTGGAATCAGAAACCAAGACATTTCAAGGGGAGAAAAAAATCACCTCCATTTTCTAAACATGTTTTTCTAAAAATATCATTGCTTTTCTCCCCTTTCCCCTTAAAAGCAATTTTTTCTAATAGCCCATTCATTTCGGCCTCAAGTAGATACACATTACATGCACCATAATATTTTTTTAAGGTTTTAGACAATGTTACTGTCAGGCTGCCTGGCTTTATATGATTCAGAGGCCAATTCAATTACAGTAGTTGCTATGATATTTGCCTTTTCCTCAACACTTTCCATGTCAGACAAAATGAAATTCTGTAAGGTGAGCAGTGTATGTTTGCATACATTGGCCAACAACGACATTTCACTTCAATGTTAAACACTCTCATATTTTCTACTCATGATTTATGTATTTACTTTGTCCAATTATAAATGCATAAGAATGATTTACACATAAGTTCAAAGCCCCCAGCTTCCTGAAAGTTTAAAGAATTCAAAGCAAATGAGAAGAAAATGAATGCATTTACAACCTGCCACTAAGTGATTCTGACACTAAAAAGTAAATACAAACATCAAGATTTAATAAACAGTTTACAAATAAAGTTGACACTGAAAGTTCTAAGAATATTAAAAATAAATCCTATTCGAAATTATATTATTATTATAATAATGTAACCCCCAACTAAGTCCAAATTAAATGTTTTTCCTATATATTCTATCATTCTTCATCCCCTTTGCCCTCCTCCCCCAAGGAAAAGAAAGGATGACATACAAGAGAGTTGGTGAGAGTAGAAAATAAAAAATTCAGTCTAAATGCCTTCAGTTGTAAAATAAATCTTTCAAGTGAATCTCTACCCTAGGTTCTCATACAATTTCCCTTATTCACAACTATTCATATTTTATAATAATCCTTATAGAAATAAAGTTAAATAAGGTATCTCACTCAAGGACAGTTTATGGTATACGCAAATTTAAAGTCTGAACAGTATAACTATAATTGTAAAACTGTCATGCTATTAAACGTCAACAGGTTGATATAACATCTGTTCTTCATTTTTTCACCCAAGTTGTTATGGTAACCAAAATATGTGGGATATGTGTTTCCTAAATTTAACTGATTATTTCAAGTAAATAAAATTATAACATATCATCTTATTAACTACAAATAATATTATTACTACAACCCTATACTTATCTTTTTTAAATGCTAGTGGATCACAGGATTATATTTAATTAGGCATTTGCACATGCTTTCTCTCTGAATTTACCTTAAAAAAATAGCAAGAGCATATTTTTGTCTATTCTGGGGGCATTTTCTTGGTTTAAAAAACAAAACAAAAAAAGGGAGCTAGTTTATTTTCTAAACATATACTATACTAAAATACTGCAAAATTATATGATTATACTAACTTGTAGGAGCTGTAGATCATCTCTTTTGTAAATCAGATTCTGTTACTCCTATAGTCCTCTGCGGAAAACCTTCCACTGGTGTTGCACACGGAGTGACAAGACCTGTACCTTTCACTGTCTGTTGCTCACTCTATTCCAGCCGTATTGGTTTCCTTGCTGTTCCTCAAATAAACCAGGCTCACTCCTGTCTAAGAGCCTTGTACTTACTATTCCCTCTGCTGGGAAGGTTCTTCCCTCAAGGTAACCACATGGCTGACTCACTTATTTCAAGCCTTTGTTCAAATACCATCTTCTCAGTGAAACTTTCTCTGATCAACCCATTTTCAAATCAGCTATTCTAGCACTTCTACCATCTCTGCCCACACGTTACAGATTTGCTATGGACTGAACTGAGTCCTCCAGAGACTTCATATGTAAAAGCCATAACTCTCACTGTATTTGGAGATGGAGCCTTTGGGTAATAAGGGCCTTCATGATGGGACCGCTGCCCTCATAGGAATAAGAGACACCAGAGAGCTTACTCTCTCTACCATGTGAGGACACACAAGAAGGCAGCCATCTGCAAGCCTGAAAAGGAGACTGCACCAGAAATCAGTTGGAACCTTAATATTAGACTTTAAGCCTTAGGAATTATGAAAAAATTAATTCCTGTTGCTTAAGCTGGAAACTTGATCTTGGACTTCTAGCCTTTAGAACTGTGAAGAAATGAATTTCTGTTGCTTAACTCACCCAGTCTATGGTATTTTGTTACGGCAGCCCAAGCTGACTATTACATTGTTCCTTTATATTCCTCCCTAACTCTTATTACTGATTAATAAGTATCAGTGATTTATTCTATACATTATTAATTTATTGTATTTCTTGTCTGTCTCTCTTTACTGCAGAATAAGTTTCATAAGGGCAGAGTTTTTTTGTCTATTTTGTTCACAGCACATACAATACCAACAATCTGGCACATAAATGGTAATCAATAAATATTTGTTAAATTTAGCATCAAGTATAGTTTTAAAACATCTTAAATGCTGATATGCTATAAGAAATAATACATTTCTGTGATGATACCCAAGGAATAAAATTAGATATAAAAATATATAATCTTTAGTAAGTTACATTTAAAAAGATCAAAATTACTAATATTTATGTTCTCATAGAACCAAAGAATCTTACTTTCCTGATTTTCTTGATCATTTCTTCTCCTATGAATCGGATCTACTACAAAATGTCTTCCTCCTACCAATTAAATATGGAAACCACCTAATACTGTTAACTCTATTTGGGATCTTTTTCTTTGCTTACTTCCTAAGTGAACTCATCCACTCTCACTGCTTCAGCTATCACTGTTTAGGGGGTGACTCTGAAATCCTCATCTCTGACCTCGATTTCTCTGTGCTCTGGTGCTGTATTCCCAACTACCTATGAGATACATATCACTTCAGGCATATTGTAAGAAATGTCAAAGAACAGGCGAATTAGGAATAATATAACACTGTACTCACTTAAGTAGAAAAAAAATCTTAAATAAAATCAAACAAAAAAATGTAGTTTTTAGTAGTGTATAGACTCACACAATTCTATATACTGCCTGATGATTTGCTTTCTTTCATTATAGAAATTAAACCTATTGATAGTAGGAAATTCCAATCTCTGAATTATGACTATTATTCTAATTAACAATATGCTCTTACACTATCAGTTTCACTTCAACCACTGAATTATTCCCAATATTGTAGTAGAGTTTTATTACTTTTTAACTGAATTTAATCACTCGGGGCGGGGGGGCGGAATATAAGAATATAAGGTTTTCAATTTAAGTTTCTGAACTAGGATAGATATTTTTAGAAGAAAAATAGCTCCCAATGTTTTTCTTCATCATTGGCTCCTAAATAACATATTTATTTCTTTGTTGTTTGTCTTCATACTCACTAATCAATTCATTAATTTTTTAAAGACTTCTTTAAAGCACATTTTTTACTTCTCTAAAGACTTAGTTATCTTCAATGATAAAATGACAACTGAGAATTTAGATGAAGCTTCAGATGAAAATTGGCTAAAATTCATTATGCTATATAAGCAAACCATATATTTTTAGAGTTTCACTGAACAAAAATAAAAACAAAGGGAATTCTAAGAGAAAGCCATGTAGCTATAGCTTTAAAGACTGGCTAACCCTCCTATGGTGGTATAAGTTCCCTAGGTCTTGGGTAGCACTAAGAAGGTTCTTAGGGATCTTCAGCACAAATCAGTTACTGATGAAACACATACTGTCCCAGTCCTATGTTGCACTTTTAAGATGAATGATTACACATTTTAGCAAGTAAATTTCACTGCTGTTTTTTTCTCAAATATTTTTTCTTCAAATTAAGAGTATAAATAAAATAGTTTTAGGATAGTTCTTAAGAACCCATGTCTGGCTGTCCATGCTCATGAAAGGTTCAAAGTATGCCCAAACTATCACTAAATCCTGTCAATCATTCCTTTCTAAATATATCCAAAATCTGACCACTTCTTTCCCTCTATTCTGCCTCTATAATCTCCTAACAGGATTATTGCCCAGAGCCTCCTAAATAGTCTTCCTAATCCCACCCTAGCCCCACTATAGTCCATTCTCTACATAGGAGACCCCGTGATCACTATAAATCATTCCTCTGTTCAAAATCTTCCACTAGCTTCCCATAACTGCTGAAATAAATGTCAAGTCCTTACAACAGTTTAGAAGACCCTTCATGGTCTTATCCCCCGACACCTCAACCATTCTTGCCTTCCTATACTCATTCAGCCCCAGCATCTTCTTGCTATTCCTTGAACACACCAAACATATTCTCAATTCAGGTCCTATGCACTTGCTGCTTCCTTCGCCTGAAAGACTTCCTATATCCACAGGACTTGCTCTCTTGCTTCTTTCCAGATTCTGTTCAGTGAGACCTTCTCTAAAAAATGAACATATAAGCTAGTACGTTTTTTCTGCTACTCAGCCCACTCTACTACCTTTAACCGGTTTTATTTTTCCTCAATGTGCTTACCACTGCTTTCCAAACTATATGTATGTTTATTATTTGAATTACCTAATGAGAATGTTAGTTCCAAGAAAGGAGAGACTGTTTTGTTCCTTGCTCTTTCCCCAGTAATGAAATACAGAATGGCAGACTATCAATGAATATCAATATTAATCACAAAAATGAATGAATGAACCTCATGGTAGTTTCTTATCCAAAACTAGATGCAGGCTATTCCTTCAAATTGCATACTACTATAAATCATATTTCTTGTTGTATTATCATTTTGTACTTATCTTAGCATCCTGGAAATATCAAGAACCATGTTTTACTTCTCTTTGTATTCTCTGTATCAACCATTATTTCTTTCTTATAACAGGTACTCAATATTTGTTAAGCTAAATTTGAAGACATACTGAAAGATATTTTTGTAATACCCTGGATCTGTTGTGTTATCCTTTAGCAAACAGCCCAATTCCAATTCCTAAACTGCTAAAGACTGTTCTGCTTTTATAACCAAACAGCAAATTTAATGCAAGTGAGACAGAAGAGAATGTGTAACCTGCCTTGGAGATATCTGATATCCATTTTGTACTGCTGTGAATACTGCAGAAAGTATTTTAAATGATGTTAACAAATCAAAAGATTTTTATAAGATAATGAAAACTACTTGATAGAAAGCTGCTTCAACTTGATTCATTACTGAATACTACAAAAAAAAAAAAAAAAAATAGGGCCACACAGCACATGCTTTACTTTATCTTTATAAAGAAATAAATGACCGGAAAGCAAATTAATATCAAGAGATTTTTTTCCTAAGAAAAACTCCAGCATCACTATTGGAATTATACCCACTTGACCCAAAATTCTTGCATAACTCGTTAATTGTTTTTTTTTTTTAACAATAAGCTTAAATCACCAAGAAATGATTAAATTATGACCAATATATTAAAAAAAATGCCTTGAGTTTTAAACTTTCACCACATCCGTTAAAATTTTAAAATATGATACTAAAAAGGTTAAACCTTCATCATCAAGAAAAGTCAACTCACTACAATTTGTTCCCCAAGACTTGTGGACAAAAGGATTTTACTTTTCAGCCAAGTACTATGAAAACTGACAATCCAAAATAGCAACAAGCTAGAATTCTCCTTTTCTAAGCACAAGAAGTAACAGCATTCAAAATAAATAATGTGGTAAAAATAAGGTCTTGCCTTATACTGTGTTAGCTCACCTCAGGTATGAGTCTATCCAAGTGCTCCGCTCTGTTTCCATGAGAAGGATGTGTGGATAACCATTCTGGCAACTTGGGAGAACCAGAGAGGCCATCTATAAATTCCATCTGCTGCCAAAACACTGAACTTGATCTGACGTCCACACAGGCCTAAAACCAATATTAATAAAATCACAAAATGACTTTCGTTATGAGGACACTTTTTTTACATTTATCTTTATGTCATTACATGTTTAAAAAAATATTTTCTATCATTCTAATAAGTAGAATATGTTCATTGCTTTAAAAATAAATTTAAAGAATATGGTATTATATAACTTAAAGGAGAATATCCACCCTCTTCCTTGCCTCAACTTCTACACAATATCTACAATAATACCACTCCTGAAGATAACCCAGTGTTTTCAGTATGGATATTAAAAACATGTATTAAAGGCAAAAATCTTCCAAATTAATATATTCTATGTTTTTATAAAAATAAGGTTTAAAAATCTAATCTGTTAATAGACTGTATTAAAGAAATTTTATTTTTAACTTATACCACTAGATTAGAAAACTTCAAATAAACATGAAGACTTGTATTTTAATATGGCCATCAAATCACCTATTTTTCCTCAATGTATGTGCTGAAGAACATATTTAAGTCATTCAAAATACCTTATAAAAGTATGTCTTTTTTAAAAAATAGGATATATAGATCTTGAGTACATGTATGTACAATTCCATCATGTACGTATATGCATATTTTATATGCATAGGACATTTCTGGAAGGCTATGTACAAAACTGTTAATAGTAGCTGTCCTAAGAATATAACGGGTGTTTCATGGTAGAAAAAGAGCAAGATTTTTACTTTTAAACTATATTAATGTATATTATTTATATAATAAAAATTATTTCTGAATCCTGTATAAAATGATTTAAATATTATTATAAGCCTGTTCAATTTATTCACATTACTTAACTTACACTTTAAGAAATGAGACTGGAAAAAAAGTTGTTATATTTCTCAACCAGCTTACTTTCGATTAAATCTATTAAGAAAAAATTACACTATACTAATTAAATGTACTATCAAAAAGCTTTAAAGTGCTATCAGACTGCAAATAGTGAGATTGTGATACACAAATATAGAACATCATATGCTAGTCAACATCATTTTTAACACCATTAAAATATTTTTGAATGTTGGAAAAAGAAAGAGAAAAAAATAATTTTAATTCGAAGCAAATTTTATTCAATATTTAAAGCAAACAATTTTTTTTATTGTGGTAAAATGCATATAACATGAAATTTATCTTAACCATTTTTAAGTGTACTATTCAGTGGTATTAAACATATTTACATTGTTGTACAGCCATAACCACCATCCATCTCCATGATTCTTTGCATCTTGTAAAACTGTACCTATTAGATATTAACTACCCATTCTTCCCTTCCCCCATTCCTTGGCAACCACCAATACAATTTCTGTTTTTATGATTTTGACTACTCTAAGTACTTCATATAAGTGGAATCATACAGTACTTGTATTTTTGCGACTGGCTTATTTCACTTAGCACCATGTCCTCAAGATTCGTCATATTACAGCATATTACAGAATTTTCTTACTTTTTAAGGCTGAATGATATTCCATTGTATGTATATACCACATTTTGCTTTATCTATTCATCGGTCATTGGGTTGCTTCCACATTTCAGCTATTGTAAATAATGCTGTTATGAACATTTCAGATGGATATACAAATATATCTTCAAGACCCTGTTTCAATTACTTTGGGTATATACCCAGTAGGAGAAGCACTTAATCATATGGTAATTCCATTTTTTTTTTTTTTTCAGGAACAGCCATACTGCTTTTCATAGTGGCTATACCATTTTGCATTCCCACCAAACAATGTACAAGAGTTCCAATTTCTTCACATCTTTGTCAACAGTTATTTGTTACTTTGATAGTAGCCACCCTAATGGGTGTGAGATGGTATGTCAATGTAGTTTTAATTTGCATTTCCCTAATTATTAGTAATGTAGAGCATCTTTTCACATGCTTATTGGACACTCGTATATCTTGTCTATTCAATGGGTTGCTTAAATGTGTATTGTTTAATTTCCACAATTCTGTGAATTGTCCAGTTTTACTTTTGTTATTGATTTCTAATTCAACCCACTGTGGTCAGAGAAGATAATTTTGTATGATTATCTATCTTAATCTACTGAGACTTAATCTGTGGTCTAACATATTGTCTAAACTGGAAAATGTTCCAAACAATCTTGCTGTTGTTATTGAGTAGTGTTCTGTATATGTCTATTAGATCTAGTTGGTTTATTGTGTTGTTTAAGTCGTCTACTTCCTTATCTTTTATCTGGTTGTTCTATCCATTACTGTGAAAGGGGTATGGAAATCTCCAACTACTGTACAGCTATCTATTTGTCCCTTCATTTCTGTCAGTTTTTGCATCATATATTTTGATAGTCTGTAACTAGGTGCATAAAACCTTTATAATTGTTATAATTTCATATGAATATTCCATTACTATAAAATTTGCTTGTCTCATAATCTTTTTTGATTTAAAGTCTATTTGCCTGACATTAATATAGCCATCTCCACTCTCTTTTGGATATTGTTTGTATGAAATATCTTCTTCCATCCTTTCACTTTTAACCTGTGTCTTTTGATCAACTGAGTCTCTTCTAAACAGTACATAATTGGATCATGTGTTTTTATCCACTCTGCCAATCTCTGTCTTTAGATTGGAGAGTTTAATGCATTAATATTTAAAGTACTTACTAATAAAGAGGGATTTACTTCTGTCATTGTACTATTTGTTTTATATACACTCTACATCTTTTCTATCCCTCCTTTCCTTCATTACTGTCTTTTGTGTTCAGTTGATTTTGTATAGTGAAATGTTTAAACTCCTTTCTCTTTTCCTTTTATGCACATTCTATAGCTATTTTCTGTGTAATTACCATAGGGATTACATTTAACAACCTAAAGTTATAACACTCTACTATGAATTTATACCACCTTAACTTCAATAACATAAAAACTCTGTTCCTTTACAGTTCTGTCTCCACCCTTTTGGGTCACTAATGTCACAAAATGACATCTTAATACACTGTATACCCCAAAACATAAACTAATAATTCTTCTAAATGTATTAGTCTCCTAAATTATGTAGAAAATAAGGTTTGGTGTTAACAAATTAAGGTTACAGTAATACTAGCTTTTATACTAATAATTTTTTCTTTAAATGTATTAGAAAACAAATCATGTAGAAAACAAACAAAAAGTAGTTATAACCCATTGCTACAATAACACTAGCTTTTATAATCGCCCTTGCATTTACCTTTATTAAGATCACTATATCTCCAGACAGCTTTGAGTTACTGTCTAGTGTCCTTGCATTTCACCTTGTAGGAATTCCTTGAGCAGTTCTTACTAGGGCAGGTCTAGTGGTCACAAACACCTTCAACTTTTAACTGGGACTGTCTTAATTTCTCCCTCACTTTTAAAACAGCAGTCCCCAACCTTTTTGACACCAGGGACCAGTGCTCCTATGAGAATCTAGTGACTGGTGATCTGAGGTGGAGCTGAGGAGGTGATGTTAGCACTGGGCTGCAAATACAGATGAAGCTTTGCTCACTCTCCTGCTGCTCTCCTCCTGCTATGTAGCCCAGTTCCTAACAGACCACTGACTGGTACTGGTCTGTAGCCCGGGGGCTGGGGACTCTTGTTTTAAAAGACACTTTTGGTTCATATAAGATTGTCAGTTGACAGGGTTTTATATTTTTCCTTTTAGCATTTTGAATATATCAAGCACTGTCTTATAGTCTTCAAAGTTTCTGATGAAAAATCTGCTAAAAATCTTATTGAGAATCCTTTGAATGTGATGATTTGTTTCTCTCTTGCTCTTTTTGAGATTCACTCTTTATTGTTGGTTTTGATTTTAAGTTTGACTTGAATATATCTTAGTGTAGGTCTCACTGGTTTATCATATTTTGTGTTCACTGAGCTTCTCGGATGTTCATGTTGATGTATTTCAGCAAATTTGGCGAGTTTTCAGCCATTATTTCTTCAAATATTCTCTCTTCCCCTTTCTCTCTTCTCCTCCTGAGACCCCAATATATATGTTTGTCCACTTGATGGTCTCACACATATCCATTAGGATCTGTTAACTTTTATTCAATCTTTTTTTTTTTAATTTCCTGTTCCTCAGCCTCAATAATTTCTACTGTCCTATTTTCAAGTTCACTGATTCTTTATTCTGCTTGTTCAAATCTGCTTTTAAATCTGTCTAGTGAATCTTATATTTCTATTACTGCACCTTTCAGCTTTAGAATTTCTTGTTGGTTTCTTTTTAGGTTTTCAATCTCTATACTGATATTTCTATTTTATGCATAATCACTTTCTTGACTTTCTCCACAACTTCCTTTAGTTCTTTGAGCATATTTTAAAGTCATTGTCTAGTATATCTGCCACTAGGTCTTTTTCAGGGACAATTTCTGTTTATTTTTTTTTCTTTAATGGGCCATACTTTGCTGTTTCCTTGAATGACTTGTGATTTCTTTTGTTGAACACTGGACATCTGAATCTAATAACAATGTATTTCTGGAATTCAGATTCTATGCCTTTACTCAAGGTTTGCTGGTTTTGTTATTGTTTTTGTTGTGTGTGTGTGTGTGTGTGTGTGTGTGTGTGTGTGTGTGTGTTGCGGTGGGGTTAGAGGGGGTAAGGCACCAGACCTATAAATTCCCCAGAAGTCCCTTTAGCTAGAAGGAGAGGGACTTGAAATAATGGGAGAAGGTGAAACAACAATGGTTTCTCACTGCTTTGTCTGCCCATCTGCAATCAAAAGCGGCATTCAGTGACCAGAGCACAGATCCCTGATATTAGGAAGGCAAGGTTCTTTTTGTTCACCCTGGCTACCAAAGCTGTCTACAAGCTGTTCCAGAAACACATACACAGCTGTCTGCCATGTGACTGCAGGTGTGGAATAGGTAGCTGCTACTGTGTGAAGGGCTGAAATGGACTGAAATTAAGCAAAATTCATTGTCCAAGACTTCCCCTAAAAGTTGCAAGCCTTCAACAGACTCCAGAGCTCCAAAATAGTTAAAGCAGACAGATTCTGTCAATGTGATTGCTGTCTAGGTGGTGAGACAGATTTCTGGTGCTTTCTATTACAAATCTTTCCAGAACTATAATATAATTCCTTAAAACCATTGATTATTCTAAATTAAAAAGAATTCAAGGTATTTTGCCCTATTAAACATATACAGGTATATATGTGAATAAATAGGAAAATATAAATATTTACAACAAACATAAACATGTGATCCATGTTTATACATATACAAATATATCTATATATGTGCAAGGTATGTGTAATATGTGTGTGCTTGTGTATAAAATCTGTCATACATATGTATATTGATGCAGAAATACTTATGTGATGCTAAGTTCTAATTACACACAGAAATATGTCCTTCAATAGCAAGTCAGCATATTCACAACATAAATATAAACTGAGAAAATAAAGCAAGGTATTCTTCTAAAATAACCAATAAAATATAAAATGAGTTGAAAGATTTTAACTGAAATTATAAGGTACCATTTTCAAAAGCATGACTCATCTAGCAGTTAAAAAAAATGTTCTAAAAACTGGATGATAAACATTTAGACAGACTTTACAAATTCAGGAATTATCTACTATGAGGTTTATTTGCTACATAGACCAAAGCATATTTAATATTTTTTCAGACCAAAAGTGCTAATCACAAGTAAAATACTTCCCCCTTCAATCTCTAAGAAACACAGAAGGCAACCTTTAAAGTAATATTTGACATGCAGAAATAGAAGAAATTAATTATCCCAACAGACTAAAAAATATTCCAAACTTAAAAGTATTCCAAAAAAACTGGAGATATCTGCTTTAATATTAAGATACAGGTGCTGAAGTTTGTGTACACTTCCAAAACCCAATTCAAAGACCCATAATATCAAATAACTTTGTTTTCAAAAGGAATATTTTACTTATATTTTTTCCATTTTATGAAAAATAAGTGACGGGGTGACATCGACAAAATGGTAGAGTGCACTGATTCAACAACAATACACAGACAAATTCCCTTTGTGAGAAATGCAG
Source organism: Pteropus vampyrus (assembly GCF_000151845.1). Classification (NCBI taxonomy): domain Eukaryota; kingdom Metazoa; phylum Chordata; class Mammalia; order Chiroptera; family Pteropodidae; genus Pteropus; species Pteropus vampyrus. Next base: position 1,218,796 of record NW_011889086.1, on the reverse strand, counting down.
AAACTAATTCAGAGACTTCTGCACTCTGAGCAAGTGTGAAACCAGATACATCAAAGCTAGTAGGAAAATTCAACACAGTTCCTACCATAACCTCTACACTCAACACAGGGCCATACAATTGGAAGGAAACCCAGTTTCCAGATTCTCCCTGGGTAAGGAAAGAGTTAGATCATATGCCCAACTTTCCAACTTTTCCAGGTTTGCCCAATGGACTGGCTTCTGTCTTGCCTCTCTCTGACCACTGATAAGACCCAACATAAACCAGATGCCTAGAAACCAGTGAAACAAAGATGGCAGTTTGAACTAGCACACAGTAGTTATCAATGTCCTTCCTATAGCTCGGCAGAGAGCTAGCAGGCAAAAAGTCCCAGATTCCAGCTTCCCTTCCCTGGGAGGGAAGGAAGTAAACCACATGTCTAACACTGTAACACTTCTGGAAGCTGCCTGAGGACTGGCTAGTGTCTCATCTTCCTCAGAGCACTGACAGGACGCAGCATACTTTAGATGCCTAAAAGCCACTAAGAACAAAGACAGAGGTTTGGACTAGCATGAAGGTTTGAGAGGTGCCCAAAATTTCTGACTGGACTATTGATAAAAGACCTCTCCTGTATAAGACCAGTCTAAGAAACTGGAAGAGGTGGTTGCTTTTTCTAATGTGAAGAGACCAATGCAAAGAGTCAAGGAAAATGAAGAAACAAGAAAATATGTCCCCAAAACAAGTAAAATCTCCAGAAACAAACCCTGATGAAACAAATATATAATTCAGTGACATAGAATTCAGACTAACTATCATAAAGATGCTCAACCAGGTCTGGGGAAGTTCATAAACAAAATGAGAATTACAACAAAGACAGAAAATATTTAAAAACATCAAACATAAATCTTGACACTCAAGAATACAATAAATGAACTGAAAATATTCGCTAGAGGGGATCAACTGCAGAGACAATCCAGAAAGGATCAGTAAACTTAAAGACAAGTCACTGGAAATTATTCATTCATGGGAGTAAAAAAAAATAATAAGAGTGAAAAAAGCTCAATTAATTTATATGACACTATCTAACAGTCCAATATATGCATTATAGGAGTCCCAGAAAGATAGAGAGAAAAGCATTAAACTCCTCACTCAAAAGACAGAGTGTCTGAAAGCATGAAAAAACAATATTCAACTGTGGTCTACAAGAGATTCACTTTAGATTTAAGGACAGACTCAAACTGTAGGGCTGAGAAAAGATTTTCCATGCAAAAGAGAAGACTCCGTAAATAAAACTTGTGAGAAATGAAAGGGGAGACATTACAATTAAAGCCGCAGAAATAAAAATAATCATAAGAGCTCACTATGAACAGTCATATGCCAAAGAATTTGATAATCTAGAAGAAATGGATAAATCCTAAATATATACAACCTACCAAGATTGAACCATAAATAGAAAATCTGAACAGACATAAAACAGCTTAGGAGATTGAATCAGTAATAATAAAAAAATCTCCCAACGACAACAAAAAAGTCTCAGAACCAGATGGTTCACAGGGGAATTCTATCAAACATTTAAAGAAGAATTAATGTTAATCCTTCTCAAAATCATCCAAAAAATTGATTAGGAAGAAACAGTGTCAAACTCAGAGAAGCACAGTAGAACGTTGGTTGTCAGGGGCTAGGGATAAGGAGAAATGGAAAGTTGCTATTCGACAGGTATATATTTTCAGTTATACAAAATGAATAAATTCTAGAGATGTACGACCTTGTACCTATTGTTAAAGGTACTGGTGCCTCTTGACTAGAAGATAGGTGGTAATAGAATAACAGATGCCATTTCTTAAGTATCTCTAAAAGTGAATCAATCCTACTCTGCCATTCTCGTTTTGGCTTTCCAAAGTTCCAAAGAATCAACAGAGCATAGATAGCAGCAAACCCACAACTACACAATTTTAAGACAATATAACTCTTGCAGCAAAAGCCTCTTCTAAACAAAAGAAAGCTTAAAAAGAAGAAAATTTTTCAGCCTTACTGGAATCAATCAGTTTGTTCCTGACTTCTAAGTTTGTGACCTGGAAATTCAAATTCATTTGAATTTGGGAGAAATCCCCACCATTAAGTTAAATGTAACTATGCATTTCATATGCAGAAAACAAACACCCTGTCTATCTGGCATCTTACATTAAAAAGAAGCATTTAAGTCAACAATGTCTTCCTACAAACAGGTAGCATCCTCCATATTAAGTTCAAGTCTTTCTTCTTCCCCTTAGTACTCATTTATGTATTTTAAACCACTTAATTTCCTTCTCCTTTTGTATTCCTAGGAACTCCAGTATTGACAAAAGGAGAGTTTCTATTTAGTGACTACAGGCTCTAATTCTGAGACCATGGTATACCAGGCACTTCTCTGAGCATCATTCAAAGGGATGGCTTCTCCACATACACTGATCTTTTCTCTGCATTCTCCAAGCCCTGCAGGATCCCAAGGTTTCTTCTTTGTGTCTCAGTTGGCTTTTTCCATTGCCCTGTGCTCTGGAATACTTTGGCCTAAGAATTCAACTCTCTAAGGAATGTTCCATAGGGTCCCCAAATTTTTGTTAGTTGAATTCTTGTACTTAAGTCCCCACTTACCCTTGCTGATCTAGATCCAATACTGTCTGATTTGTCTCTCTAGCTTTGAAATCAGTTATGCAGGGAGTACATTTCCTTTTATTTTCCATATCTGTTTAGCTTAGTCTCAAGTATTCGACTTTTTTCTTAAGTAAAATTCTCTTTCTCCAGGTCGGTCAGTGTGAATTCTTTCCCTCCTTCCTTCATTTTTTTTCTTTTTCTTCTTATATATTTTCACCGTTCTTTTTCTGACAGAACTAAAATATCTTGATTTAAAAACTGATCTTCTTCTTCCCTGAGTCTGTGGTTCCTAAAGACAGAGTTTTCACATATACTTTTTAAATTTCCTTAATCCTTGAGTTTGTAATCATTACACAGATTTTACTCTCCACCTCACCCCAAAATATAATACACGTTTCATAATAAGGATCTCTGTTTCTTTTCTTTTCCCCAGGTCCTAAAAGACTTCCCTCCCACAGCTTTATTGAAGTATAACAGGCAATTAGTTGTTTATATTTACATTGTACAATTCAATGAGTTTTTTTTTTCAATTATAGTTGGCATACAATAATATATTAGTTTCAGTTGTATAGCATAGTAGAGATCTATATAACTCATGAAGTGGTCACCTAAAACAAGTACCCCTCGTCCCCTTTACATATCTTTTACAACATTGTTGACTATTTTTCTTATGCTACACATTTCTCCATGACTATTTTGTATCTATCAATTTGTACTTCTTAATCCCTTTGCCTTTTTTCACCATCTCTCCAACCCCCTCCCATCTAGTAGTCCTCAAAATATTCTCTGTATCTATAGTTTATTTGTTTTT
>NW_011889086.1:1179777-1215327 GCF_000151845.1 Pteropus vampyrus | reverse complement strand
GCCTAAGAATTCAACTCTCTAAGGAATGTTCCATAGGGTCCCCAAATTTTTGTTAGTTGAATTCTTGTACTTAAGTCCCCACTTACCCTTGCTGATCTAGATCCAATACTGTCTGATTTGTCTCTCTAGCTTTGAAATCAGTTATGCAGGGAGTACATTTCCTTTTATTTTCCATATCTGTTTAGCTTAGTCTCAAGTGTTCGACTTTTTTCTTAAGTAAAATTCTCTTTCTCCAGGTCGGTCAGTGTGAATTCTTTCCCTCCTTCCTTCATTTTTTTTCTTTTTCTTCTTATATATTTTCACCGTTCTTTTTCTGACAGAACTAAAATATTTTGATTTAAAAACTGATCTTCTTCTTCCCTGAGTCTGTGGTTCCTAAAGACAGAGTTTTCACATATACTTTTTAAATTTCCTTAATCCTTGAGTTTGTAATCATTACACAGATTTTACTCTCCACCTCACCCCAAAATATAATACACGTTTCATAATAAGGATCTCTGTTTCTTTTCTTTTCCCCAGGTCCTAAAAGACTTCCCTCCCACAGCTTTATTGAAGTATAACAGGCAATTAGTTGTTTATATTTACATTGTACAATTCAATGAGTTTTTTTTTTTTTTCAATTATAGTTGGCATACAATAATATATTAGTTTCAGTTGTATAGCATAGTAGAGATCTATATAACTCATGAAGTGGTCACCTAAAACAAGTACCCCTCGTCCCCTTTACATATCTTTTACAACATTGTTGACTATTTTTCTTATGCTACACATTTCTCCATGACTATTTTGTATCTATCAATTTGTACTTCTTAATCCCTTTGCCTTTTTTCACCATCTCTCCAACCCCCTCCCATCTAGTAGTCCTCAAAATATTCTCTGTATCTATAGTTTATTTGTTTTTTTTGTTTATTTTGTTCTTTAGATTCTACATGTATGTGAAATCATGTGGTATTTGTCTTTCTCCATCTGACTTACTTCATTCAATGTAATACCTTCTAGGTTCATCAAGGCAATTTCTTTTTCCATCCCCTTCCTTTCAGTCTATGTGTCTTTTAATCTGAAGTGAGTCTCTTATAGGCAGCATATGTAGGGGTCTTGCTTTCTTTTCCATTCAGCCACTCTATCTTTTAGTTGGAGCACTTAATGCTTTTCCATTTGAAGTACTTGTTGATAGGAATGTAGTTATTACCACTCTTTATTCCTGTTTTTGATACATGCTTTTTCTTCTTAAAGAAGTCCCTCCAACAGTTTCTGTAATATTGGCTTGGTGTCAATAAATTCCTTTAGCTTGTTTTTGTCTGGGAAGCTCTTTATCTCTCCTTTGACTCTAAATGATAGTATTGCTGGATAAGTATTCTTGGTTGTAGATCCTGGGTTTTCATCACGTCAAACATTTTGTACCAAGCCCTTCTGTCTTATAAAGTTTCTTTTGAGAAATCAGCTGCCAGTCTTATGTGAGCTCCCCTATAGGCAACTAATTACTTTTCTCTTGCTGCTTTTAAGATTCTCTGTTTGCATTTAAACTTTGGCATTTTAATTATGATGTGTCTTGGTGTGGGCCTCTTTGAGTTCATTTTTTGGGGGCCTCTCTGAGCTTCCTGGGGTTGTATGTCTATTTCCTTCACCAAGTTAGTGAAGTTTTCCATCATTATTTCTTCAAATAGGTTTTCAATTTCTTGTTCTCCCTCTTCAGGTATCCCTATGGCACAGATGTTGTTACTCTTAATTTTGTCCCATAGCTTCCTTAAATTATTATTATAGTCTTGGTTACTTTTTTCTTACTGTTCTGGTTGGGTGTCCTTGGCTTTCCCATCCTCTATATCGGTGTTTCAATCCTCTTCTTCCTCCACTCTGTTGATTCCCTCTAATATACTCATCTCAGATCATGTGTTCTTCATTTTTGACTGGTTCCTTTTTATAATTTCCATTTTTATGTTTTTTTTAATCTCTTTGTTAAAGTTCTCGTTGAGTTCAACTACACTTCCCCTAAGTTCACTGAGCATCTTTATAACCAGTGTTTTGAACTCTGCATCTGTTAGATTGCTTGACTCCATTTTTCCTTGATCTATGTTCTGTTCTTTCATATGGTTTCTCCTTCTTTGTCTTCCCATTGTGGCCACCTTTCTGTGTCTGTTTCTATGTACTAATCAAAGCTCCTAAGTCTCCTGGTCTTATTGGCATGGCTTTGTGTAGTAGGTGTCTAGCAGCACAGTCCCGAAAAGAGGTTCAGCTGCAGGCCAAGTATAGCCCCAGCCTGTGCTTCTCCAGAACCACCTGTTAAGATTCAGCAAGCAATCCAAAGACCGTGCTTATAGTTGCCTCAAAAAGCCATGCCAGAATCCGAGGTTGGCTGGCCCCAGTATGAGTCTTGGCACTGCTCAGCAAGTGGTACAGGACTTGCCAAAGACATAACTGGATGTGGCTTGGGTAGAACCACGAGTTGGGGGAGACGGAGTTTCAGGGAATCCTCTGCGCAGAGCGAGACCTCTGCTATCCAGTATGATGATGCCTCAGCTACGGCAGCGCTGCATCACACCCTGGGAGAGAGCAGGGCTCAACAGAGGGACAATGGACACCACCAGAATTTCTGCCTGGGAGAAAGCCTCACCTCCAGCCCTTGCTCCAACAACTCAGCATCTCCCCGTGAGTCTCTGGTGCCCCCCAAGCAGCCAACCCAGCACTGGTGCTCAGAGTGAGCAGGCCTGTCACTGTGAAAGTCCGATTGCAGGCACAGCTCCTTGAAAAAGCATCTGCTGCTGTCGTAGCCTCTGTCCCATTCAGCCACTGGGGACCAGGCAGCCTCGAGTCTTCGCCCCCTCCTATCTCCAACCACTGCAGAGTGATTTCTTATCCCTCTCCCTAGTTGTAGGACTTCTGTTCATCTAGATTCCCAGGCGACTCTGCTTGCTGTTTGCTCCGTGTTTCTGTCTCAACTTTGATGTGGTCGCAAGAGGGGATGAAGGAAACTTCTATCATCCGTACCATTTCTCCTCTCTAACAGATCCAAGTTTCTTTTAAACAGTTTGCTAATGAAGTCCATCTCTTTGTTTTGTTAAACTCACGATCTAGACTAGCCTTTATGTAATGAATAATCTTACACTAGTGTGAGAACACATGGTGGGATGGTGGGGGGCAATGAGTAACCCTCCCCAAAAAAGTACTGTATTATACACTTAAAATTCTATTGAGAGTAGATCTTATGTTAAATGTTCTTAACACAATTAAAAAAATGAAAAAGTGATAATTATCGATCAAAATGGAAATATTTTTTAAAGAAATATTCAGCCCATCACAAGCCTAACTTACTTGCTTCCATAAAAATTATGGCAAAGTAAAGAACTTGTGTTTATCGAGTGTCTGGAAATACATAAAGAAAGAAAGGATAAGAGATTTTCTAGACAACATTTTCTTCTTAAAATAGAACTAGTAATGGCCACAGTTAGCCAGGGGAAACATAAGAAAATATGTGAAATACATTGGTCCTGGAATACCTTTTGACACAGTATACTGGGATAATGAGAAGAGCACAGGTTTTAGAATTAGAAAGATCTGGGTTCAAAATGCCAGTTTATTTTAATTAATAATCACTTATATCACACTATGTGCCAGGTATTTGTCTATATGCATTACAAATACTATCTCATTATATTAATTCACTTAATCGCCATAACAACTTCATGAGGTAGGTACTATTATTACACTCATTTTATAGATCAGATGAAGAAACCAAGTCCCATAAAAGCCAAGTAATTTGCCAAGGGTCACACAACTAATAAATGAGAGAGCCACAATTTGAACCCATGTAGACTAGTTCCAGAGTTTGTGACCTTGGGCCAATAATTTAGTCTCCAGAAATCTGATTCATCAGAAAAATGAAATTAAAGCAGTGGATCATTAGGATTAAATGTGATAATTCTTGTAAAGTAGCCAGCTCAGAACATGGTGAAAACTATGTCTATTCTTCCTTTCCTCTGGTGAGCAACCAGAGTCCATTGGTTATTGCAAGAGGCTAGGTTTGATCATAAGCGATGATGTCATGAGTTTAACAACTAAAGGGTCTGGTTTAATTCAGCCTATAATATCAATATGCATGAATATGTATTAAGGGGCATATTAATTGACAAAGAATTTTCTACTACTCATTTAGAAACTCATTGGTAGAGGTAGATGGAGTAAAAGGGGTCAAATATGTGGTGACATTAAAGAATTAAAAAAAAAGACTCATTGGACTGGTATATTCGTAAGAGCATGGTAGTATAATAACTGTTCTTATAATTCGGACATTACCCAATGCCAAAACAGTGCTAGAGAAAAATGAATAAACAGGTCTAGACCCAGTATATCCTTACCTATAACCAAAATTTTCATTAGAATTACAAAGATGAAAAGTATCTCTGAATTTTGCTCTTTCTCTTCAGCTAGACTCTCCAACAAAACTCTTGCCAGACATCACCATCTCTAAAAGGTAAATTCTGATATTAGCAGTTTTGAATCTTTTTTCACAATGCTATTAACAGCCTACACTTGTCCCAGACATTCTGGCATTCCCTCCTGTATTCCACATAAACTTGTGGTAGGTAAAATACTACACAGTCTGGAGATAATACTACAAAGGACTATGGCAAAAGGGTAGCTGGATTCCTAGAGGTTATTTTAATAAATGAGATTTAAAGGGACCAAAACAGATATAAAAATGGGCATCTTAGAGGCAATATTGTAGAAGACCAAAATTGTTCCTAGTGAGTTAAAGTATTAAAGACGTTCCATTTCAGAAATAAATGTATCTTTATCCTCGGAGGGAAAAATCTTACTATCTGTGAGACCTCTGGCGAGTTACTTAATTTCTCCATTTCTCAGTTTCATCTGTAAAATGAGAGTAATAATAGTACCTATACTTCACAGGGTTGTTATAAAGATTAAAAGTTAACACGTGTAAAATACTCAGAACAGTGCCAAGCACATAAAGAAACGTTAGCTATTATTATCATTGTTGTCAACGGCTTCATCAGTGTTATCACACTATTGTGATCATTGTCATTATCATCTGCCAGAACACGGGTTCATTTCAATCTCTCTTTCATAGATTCATTTTCCCAATACTGCCGATGGCATCTCTTGTTAAAGCTCACTTTACTTTGTAAACTATTTCTTGTCTAAACATTTTTCCAGCCAATAATTAAAAATTGCTCTTTAACAACAAATGTGGCAATGGTTTCAGCTAAACCAGATTTGCTAATTCCTCTCATTAAAAAAAAAAGAAAAAAGAAAACCTGACCTATCAAAACTAATATGCCCTAACAAAGAGGAGGAATGGAAAGACTTCTATTATTTTGTACTTCATTTCATTTTAAAGTGTTTTGCATCTTTTTATTGCCAGCATATCAGTTCATCAATCAATATAATAAATTAATTCGTAATAAATTTTAATGTATATATTTTTCTCTAGCCTAGATAAGGTTTTATCATAAGACTCAACACTTAGTATTGAAATCGCAGCAATTAAAAATTAAACAAATACACAAAAGCCTGTCTCATTTCTCTAGGTAATACAATTAGGTTCAAAATAAGATGTAATAGATAATGTATGAATAGATAAGGTAAATTATGAACATTTACCTTATAACAAACTTATTAATGAGATGTTCTCATGCATGGCTTTTTCTTTCTTAAATAAATACCAAATAAAGAACCTAAGAGATTAACTCAAATAAAACACAAAGACAGTCAGTTTGCTATGACAAAGTCTCAGAATACTAACCTGGAAAACTCAGACCTGCATTCTAGCTCGGCCTCTTCTGCTAACTAGGTATATTATTGGACAAACCACTTCACCTCTTTGGACCCTAATTTCCTTATCTGTAAAAGGAGAAGGTAAATTAGATTATTTCCAATTTTCTGTCATACTTCAAAAGTCTGTAATTCTTTAACTTATTTTAGAGAGTTTAGAATTTTGAATTTTATTTCTGTGATGAAAGTAAATTTTGCTTATTACCTATTTCCCTCACTAGATGGTGCTATCTGCTTAGTTATTCAGGCTACTTGAAGAAACCAGCAGGTAATCTCTCTCACCAGAGCCATTTACAAACTTTTGTGGCTAGACAATTCCTCCCTTTAGAGCAGTGGTCCACAACATTTTTGGCTCTAGGGATGGGTGATCCTATGAGAATTCAATGCCTGACGATCTGAGGTGGAGTTGAGGCGGTGATGCAAGCGCTGGGAAGCTTCGCTTGCCACTTACTTCCTGTTGTGCAGCCCAGTTCCTAACAGGGCAGGGCTCTCCAGGTCACCACAGGTTATAACATCCCTGCCCCCTCATCTTACAGGCCCATTAAATATCAGTAATCTCCACCTTCCAGATCACTGTGACAATCAAAAACAAGCACATAAAGTATCCTACTAGTTTAGAACCAGTAAAAGAAAATGCACTATTTTTCATAGTTAAGAAATAGATACTCAAAAATAAAAATAGATGATTTAGTTGTTTGTGAAATCAAATAAACAAAAGTAATTTCTGTAAATGGGTGTAAAGTGTCAAATTCTCTTTACAGTGACATGAATATACAAACATAACAAAATCAAATACTTCATAGGACATCTTTTTTGTCAGCTGATACCGAATAGGTAGTTATCATTCTGTGCTTAAGAAACATCTAATTTTAATGAATTTTTCATATTGTTTAGCCCTTGGCCTGAAAAGTTCATAAATCCAATGGGACAGCACATGACCAATAAATCTATCTCTCAAGAATAGTTCTCAATAACCAAGCTCACAAGACTGACATAAAATCAGAAATATCAATTTATTAATTTATGGCAATACCTATAACTGCCAAAACTACCAAGGATACAGAACATGTTCTCTCCTTTTCAGGCATGGTACAAAGGAAGACAGGGTATGATTGGAATATTGTCTAATAATCAGAGAATTCAGAATGAGGGAATTATGTTATGTGATTTGAATATTAAACGGCAAGAAATCAAAGGAGTCTGACGCATCAATGTCCAAAAAAAGGATACAAGCCTCAAATAAGAATCAAGTCCAGGATACTCAAAATAACCTTTCTGGGCAGGTACTATCATTATTCCCATTTTTCAGACTAGAAAATAGACTTGAAGATGTTAAATGATTTGCCTATAGTCATGTGGAGAAGACAGGCATTCAGGCTTAGGTCTGCCTGACGCTGGAGCCCAAGGTCCTAACCACTATACTAAATACACTATAAAATCCTTAAAATTGCTAACGAAGAAGTCTCTACCTTTCATTTTTATCTCTTGACACAGGTGCTCTTGAATTCTATCTACATTTTAGTGATATTGTATTTTCAACTCCTGGACTAAGCCATCATTTCTCTTGCCTTTGAACATGCTATCCGCCATGCCAAAAACACCCCCATCAACATCTTCACCAGAATAATTACTGCTTAGCTTTCATATCCCCACTTCAAATAATTTTTTCTCAGTATTATCCCTAGATTAAGTTTTCCTGATCCCTACAGTTATATCTCCCTGCTATATTCTTCAGTTGGGATACTGTATATCTCTATTATAATACTTCAAACTATAAAAATTATAGTTTATTGAATGTCCCTGTTTCTTATTCAAATTCTGACCTCCATAAAGGTATTGTGTATCCCTACATCCTGGGGGATGACAGGCACACATTAAATATATGGTGAATGAATAAATGAAAATCAACACAACAGGTTAGAGAAGAAATATATAAATGTAAAGAGAGTGGCACCTGGGCCTAAAAGATCTGTCTTCTGATTATATCAACAAATATTAAAAAAGAATGCATCGATCAGAATTAGGGGGTTAGTCAGCCCCAAAACTGAAAAATCTGGTGGCAAATGCTGGCCAATGTCCATTTAAGTCTTGCCTTGAGAAAGTGAATATCCTAGCTTACTATAGCCCTGATTCTTATGTGTGGCAAGGTGGAGATGGAACAGAGGGAAGTATGAATGGAGTCAATGAAAGCTATAATGAGACTGGTGCAGAAGTTCAGGTAAAACATGTTAATAGTGGAGATGGAAATACTGAAATATATTTTCCAGACAGAACTCCCAGGACTTGGTAAATGGTTATATGTAAATCATAAAGAAGAGGGAAGTGCTAAGGAGAACTCCAGATTTTTTCCAAAAGCAACTGAACATAAGGTTACGGTATATTTATTGGGAAAAGAAAAACTAGAAGAGAAAAAGGTGAAAAAGGAAATCAAGAATTTAACACTGAATATATTAGGTTTAAGATACTTGTGAAATGTAAAGAGGAAATAACAGGCTGACATTTGGACATAAGTGATTAAAAGATTAGTGCTCTTAGAACTTTAATTATAACGACTCTACGATATAGGTCCTATTATTGTTCCTATCTTACAGATGAGAAAAACTCAAGGTGCAAAAAGGATAAATAACTTGCCCAAGATCACACAGCTAGTACACTCTGGCAAAGCGGATTCGCAAACTGAGGCAGTCTAGTTCCAGAGCTCACTCATTATCACCACACTATATTGCTTCTTTGGTAGCCGATTGATACTCTGCCCTACGGGAATTCCAGAAAGGTTCAGTGTTTAGTACCTAGTAAAGAAGGGGTGAGGTATAAGGTTCAAACAGAAAATTAAGCAAAAGTCTCTACAATGAATGAGAAAAACCCGACTTCTCTCCCCATTGCAATCCCTAAACAGAGACAGCTAGTTTTACAAGATTCTTCTGCAAAGACACTTGAACAGCAATAGAGGAAAGACCTAGACATATTTGGTGTGAAACTCCCTCCAAAAGAGCTGCCTCACTGACCTATAATCTTACAGTAAAGTCCACTATCCCAACTTATGCACACAGAGCTTCTGAAAAGTTTCTTAGTGCCTTCTTGTAAAACATGGACAATCATGAATCACAAATTTGGGGATTTACAGTTCTATCCATGAGGAAGTTAACTGGTACTGGACTCGTCCTTCCACCATAAATAACTATGAAACTGGACAGAATATGTGAGGCAAACATTTTCAGGAAGGACAGAATGTAATCCTTAAGAGAAAGAGAAATACCTAAGGTGCTCCCCAGATTTGCTTCTGCTCTCTGCCTAGGACAGTTTCCTGACCGCAAGAGAGGGCGGTGGAACCCAAGTAGAACATGGTGTGCTTCTGACCTAAGGAGTTAGGAGACAGGAGTTTAAGGCCGCAGAAGTGGCTGGAACTTGTGAAGTAAGATACCAGAAAGAAGTTTGCCCCAGAAATTGGTGCAGAGGTTCCTTAAACTGGTTATCATCAAAATTAAAAATGTTTGCTTTACAAAAAACAAACAAACAAATCCTGTTAAGGAAAAGAAAAGACAAGACAAAGATGAGAAAAAGCTACTTTCACATATCTATATCCATAATCACATATCCAACAAATGACTATATCCAGAATGTATAAGTAACGCTCTAAAGTCAATAGTAAGAAAACAAACAATCCAATCTTATCATGGCAAGACTTGAACAGATACTTGACCAAGGAGGAATACATAAAATCATTAGTCAGATTATAAAAGACTAAATCTTCCATAACAAGAAACCAATAATGTCAAAACGTGAGTCAAGAAATTATAAAATAAAACATATTACACAGAAATATAGAGGTAAAGAGCTAAACGAATTTAAGGTGATTTTCACCTCTGGTTGTAAGGGGGTGGGAGGGTGCAGTGAAGGCTGTTATTTCCCATTATAATACTAAATGACTTTCTATAATAAAATGTGTGGCTATACACACACACACACACACACACATATTTAAAGGGAATAATGGTTAAAAGCATAAAATGCTAGTAATAAAAACAACAAGATAAAGATAGAAAGGTAAGTATAGAATATGACAACACGGAGGTAGACAAGCTGATCTTGAGAAATGTAATTATAGAAGAGGGATAGGGCAGAAACCAAACTGTAGCGTGGACCTTGAAATCATACACACTGGGGTGTGAATCATAGCTCTGCCATTTTGTACCTGTGAACAAGAAAGTAATTTAACCTATCTTCAGTTCCGTCATCTGTAAAATGAAGATAATGCTCAGAACAATAACTACTTCATGGAGTTACTATAAGGATTAGATTAAGCAATGTATATAAAATACTGAGCACATTACTGGCACATAATAAATATTAAATGGCAGATAATGATGTTATTACCTAAAAATGTGATATCACAGAATAAATGTTAGTATAAATATAAAATTTGAAGTTTTTATACTGTTTCTCCCTTTTGATAGAAAATAAATATTTGTATTCAGAGATGGCATTTTTATATCCTAAGTGCTCCATAACTAAGATATTACCTGTATCACTATGTATTCACGACTTATCTTCTGTAGTAATATTGTTTTCTCCTTTGAACAAAATAAACGATAATATCACAACTGGCAAAAAGGTCACCTAGTCCGCAATACAATATTTTGTTTGCTTTAGAAATGAAATCATAGTTTTATCTATCCGGATGTACTTTTAAAAAATATATGGCTTGCATATTATAAATAATCAAAGTAATACCAATATTTCCTTACTAACTTCTCTAATTTCATTCTTTAAATAAAACAGAAAATTTAACTTATCAAGTCATCCAAAAACACAAAACTGGCATTTGATTACTCACATAGTAATCACTCAGAGTAGTAACTCCCAAAATGCCTGGAGAGCAGAATCACTTGGAAGCTTGTAAACATATTCAGTTTCAGAGTTTCATCATTTAACTACTGATTTAGAATTTCCAAGTGCGGAGCCTAGAATATGTATTTTTTAAAATCTACCCAGCAAAAATATAATAAAAGGCAATCTTTAAAAGAAGAAACAAAAAAAGGCAATAAAAATAAAACAATATGCTCAACTTTACAACTAGGAAAAAAAAATGCAAATGTTTAAAAGCAATGAGATTCCATTTTTTGTCCAAATTAACAAAAATGAAAGAGACCAAAAACAGTGTCGATGTAGGTATAAAAAGGGACATTCTGATATGTCATTGGAAATATTAGCTATCTACATTTTGGAATAATTGAGTTATCTTTCAAAAATAAAAAATGAAAATGCCATCGATCCTACCCTACAGCTATAAAAGCCCAAGGAACATAAGAATATGTGTCTCAGGATGCCCATTTCAGAAATATCTGTAATAAAAAAAAATTAGAAATAACATAATTGTTCATTAATAGGTACATAATTAAGTGAATTATCCTTATTACAGAAGATTAGGTAGCTATTGAAAAGACTAAGTTAGAAATTTCCTCTTCTAGCAGCAATAGAGTGAGTAGCCTATAGTAGAACAATGTTCCTGTAAGAAATACGTAGAAAACCTGGATAAAATATAAATAATATTTGTTCAAAGGTATTGGAGAGTTACCAAGTTAGCCAAGGCTAGAGAAGTCAAAATTCCAGAAAGAAGGAAAGCTTATTTAGGTGAATCTGATCTTCTATATGTTGTATTTCTCCTCAGCAAATCTGTTAAATTTTAAGCAGTAAGAAGGCTGAGAATATGAACAGAACGCAGAAGAAATCCAAGCAGAAAGAGGTGACTAAAGAGAAGCTGTCTAACAGGGAAAGAGAGCCAAAACTTAGAAGTCAGGCTGTCAAGACAGCCAAATTAGAGAAGTCAAGATTTGAAAAACAAGAGACAATTCTTGATACTAGTTCATCATGGTGTCCATCAATTCTTGAGCTACACAGGGCATATTTAAAACCAAAAGGGGCCAAAAACATGAGTAGAGCTTTCGACAGTCTCATTGTGCTGTCAGAACAAAAAATGAAGTTCAGGAACCATTACAGAAGAGGAACTTAGCATACACTCCAAGCCTTCAATAGGCTTTCCTAGACAGCAATACCCTTACGAATGAAGGTGAACTAGAGGTAAATTGAAACTTATGAAGACTCAGCTCAGGCTCTGACTGATTCAAGTGATCCTTTGTATTCTTGCTGTCCACTGAACTACAGAGAAAATCTCCTATGATGAAAGAAATTATCATTCAGTGCTAACTGTACTTTATATGAAATGTCCAGCATTCAATCCAAAATAAACGAGCATATCAAGAAACAAGACCAAAGGCAAAAAGAGACAACAGAAACAGATCCAGAGATAATAAAATATTATAGTTAACAAACATGAATGTTTTAAAAAATGTAACATATTCAAAAAAATTAGAACAAAATGGAAAATTTTACCAAAAAATTGAAATTTGTAAAAGAGAATCAAATGGAAATTCTAGATTGGAAAAATACAATAACTGGAATTCAAAACTCAAAGATGAGTTTAATGGCAGAATGGACAGAGCTAAAATAAGATTAGTGAACTACACGACTGTATTGGAAAACATACTTGCTTAAAAATGAAGAGACAAGAATAGAAAATACCAAAAACAAACAAACAATATATGAAACATATCAAAGCCTAACATATAAGTACTCCCAATGCCAGAGGGGAGAAGGGAAAAAGTGTTGTAAAAGCAATATGTTAAAAAATAGCTGAAGATTTCCCAACTAATGAAAAAATATCAAGCCACAGCAAGGACAACAAATACAAAGAAAAGCACAATTAGACACATCGTCGTCAAACTACAGAAAAGCAAAGACAAATAATTTGTATTTCTTAATCCCTTTTACCTTTTCCACCCATCCCTCTACCACCTAGCCCCATCTGGTGACCATCAATTTGTTCTCTGTTATCTATGAGTAAAAATAGTCACGGGAATGTAAAGTGCAGCATAGGGAATATAATCAGTAATATCATAATAACTATATATGGTGTCAGATGAGTACTTGACTTACCAGGTAATGACTTCGTAAGGTATGCAAGTGTCTAATCTACTGATTAGTTCTACACTGGCAACTAATATAAAATTGTAAGCCAAGTGTAATTGAAAAATAAATTTAAAACAAAAGAGTTTCTGGCTTTCTGGCCTAAGAGTGTTAACCAGCTTCCACTGATAAAGCTGTAGAAGATGGTGGTAGAAAACAACACTTCACCAGCTAAAGTGCCAAAGATCGTAGTTCAGGGATAGGAAAGCAGTGAGAAATCTAAAGGAGAAATTCTGACAGTGAGAGAACTACAGAAGGAATATGAAACTCTGTATAAACTGCCCAAATTCCTGATGATGATAAACCACACATAAGGAGGGGAGATATGAGGAAGGTGGGTAAGAGTTGTAGAAAAGTAATCAAAGACCAGAAAGAAAAATAGACTATGGGGACCAAATCTATGAGTCCGCTGTTTTATTTTGTTAATTCATTGAATTCCTCAACCATGAGCAGTTTAGGCAACAAAAACCTGAAGCTTTGTGGGCTTGAAGTTTCAACAGAACCAGAGGAGCCAGTAAACAGAGGAGCCTGGAAACAAGAAATACTCAGAAACAAGTAAACAACATGGAGGGTGAGCTCCATCTTGAATGAAATTCTTGATGACTGCCAAATATACCATTGCCGGGTTCCTATATTTTATCAGATATTACTTAATATTAACCTCAAATAGATTTAATCCCAAAAGGAACTATTAAAAATAATGCCAAGAGTTATATCTAGAAAGTCAATTAAGAAGATAAAAGGAAATACCAAAAAATATTTATTAACTCAAAAGAAGGCAGAAAGGAGGAACAGAGAAACAAAAAATAAATAACACAAATAAAAAGCCAATAGCAAAATGACAGGCCTAAATACAACCATATCGATAATTACATTAAATGTAAATCAACTATACACTTCAAGCTAAAGGCAGAGATTGTCAAACTGAATGACAAAGTGAGAACCCACTTTATGCCATCTATCAGACATGCATTTAAATACAAAAACTCAAATAGTTTGAAAGTAAATAGGTAGAAAAATACCCATATACAAAGTGAACAGTAACACATAAAGCTGGAGTGGCTATATTAATGCAAAAAAATGTTAAAAAATTGCTGTCAAACAAAAAATAGGTCAAAGAGTATTACCAGTGACAAAGAGGGATACTTCACAATGATCAATTTAAAAAGAGGATAAAATAATCCTATGTGTGTATGTACCTAATAGAGCTTTAAAATTCATGAAGCATAAACTTAAAAAATTGAAAGAAAAAAAACAGACAAATCTACAATTATGCTTTAAAAATTCACTACTCTCTCAATAACATGTAGATAAAAAAATCAGAAAGATATAGAAGATTTCTATGACAATATAAACAACCTTAACCTAATTAATATTTATAAAATATACACTCAACAAATACAGAATACACATTTTTTTCAGGTGATAAAATAAATCTTAACACAGTATGTTCCCTGACCACAAAGGAGTTAATTAGAAATAAACAATAAAATATTTAGGCAAGCCCCAAAGATCTGTATATTAAATGACTCACTTCTAAATAATGCATGAATGAAAGAAGAAATCACAAAGAAAATTAGAAACTATTCTGACTTAACTGATAATGAAAATAAGTATAAACCTAAAATAATGCAGAGTGGGAAATTTATAGCCAATGATCTAAATTTTCACCTTAGAACACTAGAAAAAGAAGAGTAAATTAAACCCAAAGTAGAAAAATGAAATTTCATAAAAACTTTAAACTTTTATTCTTCAGGACACATCATTAAAAAATAATAAAGCAAGCCACAGAATGAGAGAAAATGTTTACAATATACATATTTGACAAAGGACTTGTAAGCGCATGTATAAAGAACTCTTACTACGTAAGAATAAGACAAACAACCCAATTTAAAAATGGGTAAAATATGTAAAAAGATATTTAACAAAAGGTACATGAATGGCCAGTACACATATGAAACTATGCTCCTTGTCATTAGTCATCAAGGAATGAAAATTAAAAATTAAATGGACTAAATAGATCCAAAAAACAGGAAAGACTGAAACAACAACAACAAAACTGTGTATTACTTATAGGAGACACACACATAAGGAAACAGAAAGCTTGAAAATAAAAGAATGGAAAAGATATGCCACACAAGCACTAACCAAAAGAAAGCTGTCATAACATTATTAATAAAGAAAAAAGTGAACTTAGGCAAAAAGCATTTGTAGACACAAAGAGGGATTTCATATTGATAAAAGGATCAATCACCAGTAAGATCTAACAATCCTACATAAGTATGCTAAAAATAGTATTGATATGTACAAAGCAAAAACTAATAGAACTAGAAGGGGAAAGAGAAAAATCCACAACCATGAGACTAACAAACCCCTTTTGATAACTAGAAAACAAAGGTGCCCACCATTAACATTGTATTGAAGTTTTTGGCCATTACAATAAGGCAAAGAAAAGAAAATCTATGGATTAGAAGAAATAAAACTGTCATTATTCACAGGTGACTGTGAATAATGTGTGTATATATATACACATGTAATGGTATATATAAAATCTAAAAGAATCTACACACTATTAGAATTAAGTGAAGTTAGCAAATTATCTGGATATAAGGTCAATTATAAAAACAAACTATTTCTATATATCAGAAACCTTAGTTTTTAAATGACACTATTCATAACAACATCAAAAATGTTACTCAGCAATAAACCTAAGAAAAGATGTGTAATTCCTATATACAAAAAAAATCTCGTAATATCACTGAGAGAAATTAGAGAACATCTAAATAAATGGACAAATATATCATTAATGGATTGGAAGACTCAATATTGTTGACACTAGTCAACTATCCCCAAATTGATTTATATTTAACACACCAACTCCAATCAAAATCCTAGGCATGTTTTTGTACAGATGTGTAATTTGATAGGCTGATTATGAAATTTATATGGAAAAGCAAAGGACCAAGAATAGCAAGTCAATCATGCAGAACAACACTGGAGGACAGAAGCTCTCAGATATCAAGACTTACTACAAAGCAAGTGATGATGTGGTATTGGCTCAAAAATATACAACAGACTAATGGAATAAAAGGGGGAGTCCAGAAACAGACTTCCATGTAGCCTCCTATATTTATGACAGAGACACTGAAGTAGTCAATGTAGAAAGACAATGTAGGAAAACAATGATTCTTCAATAAACAGTACTGAGTTCATTAGATATCCATATGGAAAAAAAAATTATCTTGACCTCTTTCATGTTACATATAACAAAGATAACAAAACAATAAAGCTTCTTGGAAATAAAACAGGAACAATTTATTGAGATAGCAAAGATTTCTTAACCAGAACACATTTACCTAAAAGAAAAATTTCATAAATTTCAAATTTTAATGCAGTACATTAAAGTAGGAAATAAGTGGACCATTATTTGGAAATCGCTTATCTATGCAGTCTGATAATTCACTTAATTCTCCATATGTAATATTCAAAGAACTGGTTTTGCTTTTGTGAATGAGTAATATCTTGATTTATAAAATTAAATCCATAAAACTCATAATGAAAATTCCTAATAATAGTGATTTTTAATAGTTATTTTTAATAACCATTGAAAACTAAACAAAGAATCAAATATGATTTGAACTTAATGTTAAGCGGCACTGTTTTCACTTATTTTTAAAAATCCAGTTTCATGTCTAATGTTAAATACAAATAATAATAATAGTTATCACAGGTGATTAAAAATAGCAGACAGGCACAAATGCCCGGTTAAGCAGACATGAACAAAGCCAACTTAAATCAGGTAAACACCCAGAGTTACTCTGTGGCTCGCAAAACTAAGTCATCTGCTGCAACAAAAATAATGTGAAAGATACAGAGGAATAAGCCTGCTCTTCTACCATTTATTCGAATGTAAAAATTCCATTTGCTCAGTCAAGATCCTAGCTACAATATGATAAACCTTTCTCCAAATCGGGGAAAAAACAGCTACGCATCATCTTATTTACTCAAAAAGCCTCCTTAGATCAGCAAAACAAGGCAGAGGAGTAAAATAAAGAGAGCATTAGCTTCCAGAGGGCACAGATTTAAAAATAGCATTAATGAAAAATTACATATAGTCCAACTCTCATTCTCTGTCCATGTCAAACTTCATTAAGACAATGCACATTTATCTTTTACTATGTGAAGGACACTGTGCATTATCAACAAAACATTTTACCTTTGCCACTAGCTGTAGTCCAATTTTGTCAGCTTCAGCCTCCAATGTTCTACTGTATGGTCTCTTAAACATATACTAGGAAGAAATAGAAAAAAATTTGCATTAAGATTATTTCTTAACAAAATGAGATTTTAAATATTAATTTCAAAGAGTTTCTAGGATAAAGTTTTTATACTCTCCATTATTAACATTTAAAGAACACTGTGGTATAAAACATAAACTGTAGGCTTTATTTCTTCCACCAAAGAGTAATATTTTTTAAACAGAAAGAATAGAAAAAAAATCATGCCTACAAACTTCTGGAGAGTTTATAGTACCATATAGAGTACTTCTACTTTTCTAACTATAATCTCTACCCACTACATAGAAGATTCCCCCAAGAAAGCTTATCAATACTGTCTTTTATTATGGCCAAGGAACATTTTGATCTTGCAGTTTTAAAATAAAATTGAAAAAACATGGCTATATAATAGCCAGTGACACTACTAGAAGATTTATTTCAGTTGGAAAATTAACCATATTGTAGAATGTTCTTTCTTTGATAAATTATCTTAATTTCCCTTTTTTCTAAGTATTGATTAGTTAGGAAAATGAAATTTTCTTCCAACTTCAATAAAAAAATGCAAATAGATATTGTAACTTTAATTTTCCTGATTACTTATATTTATGTGAATGCTTTCCAGTTAAATTCTAATTTTCAGTAAGTACTAAAACTTTGCAGGAGATGGATCAATAGGCAGGACTTTTGAGAAAAGAGCTATTTAATTTATTGGAGAAGCAGTTTTTCAGAGGTGGCTACATGTCAGTGATGGCTAGAAATAATATAATCAATCTGATCCACAGTATGTGACCATTAGATATAACTTTCTTCCTCCTTGATCATGTCTGTTTTAGGTTGCTGAACTATATTACGTACTGTCTTCACTCTCTGTGACTCATCTATCTACAGGTGTCCCATCAAGTCTGTTGATAGTATAACTAATTAAAAACATTGCTTTAAAAGGAGACAAATTTGCGTTCAAATCCAAATGCTGACACTTTTTAAATATTAACCCTGGGCTAATTGTTTAACCCATCTAAGTCTGGTAGTTCCACATGTAAAATGGAGTACTAACAGTACAAGCCTCCTAGAGTTGCAGAGCGAATAAAATGAGCAAACAATAATAGGTCCTATTTATTGAATCCTTGCGTTGTGCCAGGTACTGTGCTAACTGCTCTAAATCAGTGGTTCTCAAAAGGATGTCACTGTGTCCTCCAGGAACACTGAAAATACCTGGAGATATTTTTGATTGTCTGAGGGAGCGGGATGGAGGTGGAGGACGGGAGAGTGCTACTAGCATCTGTTGGGTAGAGGCTAGATGTTTAGAGGCAGCTGGATGTTTAGAGGCTACTAAACATCCTGCAATGCACAGGACAACTCTCTACATAAAGAATTATCTAATCCAAAATGTCAACAGTGCTTACATTGAGAAATCCTGCTTCAAATGTATCATTCATTTCACAACAATGCTTTGAGTTAGCTACTCTAATTATCTCAATTTACAAATGAAGAAACTGAGATCTACATAAGTGAAGTAACCTGTCCAGATTCTATAGAATTTAGGTACAAAGGAGCCTAAATTCAAACACAAGTTCATCTGATCAGAGCATATATTCTTAACCCCTGCACATAATTAATCTATAGTGTTTATTCTAGTGTCTGATATATGGTAAACACTCAATAAA
Source organism: Pteropus vampyrus (assembly GCF_000151845.1). NCBI lineage: Eukaryota > Metazoa > Chordata > Mammalia > Chiroptera > Pteropodidae > Pteropus > Pteropus vampyrus. The sequence continues at coordinate 1,196,576 of NW_011889086.1, read as the reverse complement.
TGTAAGCTACTATAATTATTACTAATAGCTCTCAAAATCCTGTCTGGCAGAATTCTATGAGGGCTGCTACATTATGCCCAAATCTTTAAGATTATAAAAATAGGACTCCCCAATGGTTAAGTGAGTGCCCCAACTTCTTTCTTCTCTTTTCTCTGACAAATAAATGTCAGCAGCTCCCCTCCTTAATGACTTCACTAACTGTATTCCTCTCTGTTCACCAATCCCAATGAGCAAGGCTTTCTAGAAAGGTATATATTCCTTGTCATCAAAATGTTGGGGGGGTCTTGATTTAGGGAAACAGTTCAAACAGAAGTAATTCCTATTTTATTTTCAGTTTAATATTAAAGAATTATTCTGAAGTAGCAGGACTCATCAAGTATTTTAAGAAACAGCTACAAGTCATTTTTCTCATGAGTAAATATTCTGATTCCATTACAGAAAAAGCTATCTATTGACAGATGAAAAAAAAAAAAAAAAACTACATTAACTCCTTTGACTTTCCCAGCACATCATGACAGAAATAAAATTCAAAATATGAGATCCTATAACCTAAGCAATAACCATTCCTTCTTTTTCTGAAATAAAGAACCTTTATTTCAATATAAATGAAGCCAAATGATGTGGTAACACTGAATAAAAGCCTTACTTATTCAATTTTGAAAGCAATTTGTCTCAAAGAATTTTACACATTAGATTTAAACAGCAACCAGATGGCACTCTTATGGGTGCTCCACAAATCATTAAATAAACAAATAACAGATTGTTCCTAAATAACCAAACCTCCCAGGACAAGAGGAAATATTTGGAAAAAAAGATGTAAAATAAAATAATTAATCATAGTTAACAAAGCAATTATCAAGATCTCAAGACCTACTTTCAGTACTCCAGTGTTTTGAACAAAAGGAAAGACTCAATAAATTTTGAAATGATTATCATTATACATAAGTACTAAAAACAAAAGTTAACATAACACCTAGGAAGACTGTCCTTTCAATATCTTTCAGGCAATGTTGGTTTAACTAGGAGTGAAGAGGTGAGGGTAGTAAAGCAGCTTCAGCCACCCCTGAGACCATAAAAGCTATCAGGTTTTAAGGTGCAAATATTTAGGGGAAGGGAGAGTCATCCAGTCAGTACACCATAGTCACAATGAAAGACAAAAGTAGCAAGTCTGAAGGTAAAATGACAGAAGAAAAGGGTCTGTTACTGGATTTCCTCTTTAAGACCCATAACTATACCCCACCCCAAAAAAATTAAGTTAGCCAAAAGTTGCTAAGCCCTTCTAACCCATTTATCTCCATCACTTGAGAAATGTAGTATTTCCTAATTTGAATATTCATTAGTAAAAACGAGAAAACATAAGAAACTAAAAATTAGTACCTATATTTCATAATAATGTGTGAAAATATCTCTGGTATTTGTTGCTTTACGGTAATATTAAAATATCTTCACCACAGGCCATTACAAATTCAAGTTACTGTCTCAGACTTACCTCCTGAAATTTAGACTGTATCCACTGGCCCAGAAGTGCCAAACTATCTCGAGGAGAAATGGCCCAAATCATTGTGAGAAAAATCAGACCTAGGAGATCCAATAAATGAACTAGGCTGGCCTTTTCTGCCTGAGAATAATCAAAATAATGAAAATTACATTTAATAAATTGAGACAGTATATGCTTACATTTTCGTTGTGTGTAATCACACTAAATAACTACTTGTGTTTAACTGACCTTCACCAACTAAGTCATTTGAGATGACTTTTACTTTATCCTTTCTCAGTCTGTTTGTCTCATCCTTTGCTTATATACTTACATTATATATTCATTCATTCATTAACACTTGATTCACTTACCATCACTTAGATACAATGACGAGTTCATTAATCTCTAGTTTCTTATATTAACAAGCATAATAATCTTGTGAAAAAGGTATAATTATCCCTATTTTATAGATAAAGAAACTAACATGGAAACAGGTTAAAAGAGTTGCCCGAATTCACACTACCTAACATGTGAAGCAGTTAAAGAACAATTTAGAAAAAAATTAGAAGTCTATTTTAAATAAAAATGTTTTGGCCTTCATGACCTAATATATGAAGTATGATTTATTTATGTGAGTTTGCAATTTTATTAAGCCTAGTTTTTCTCACCAGGAATTGGGTTCTATGAATTTTTGTATGTACTTAGAGCAATAATCAAAATAGATTTTGTTTAAAATAGTTGTTTTGAGTAATAGTAATATCTAAATATAAGTTTAATGCACTAGATTGTTCATTGTTCACCATTAAGGTTGATTATACATGTTAACGTAATGCTAGTACTAATAACATAGGAAGCATTACTTCAATGTATGAAACATGGCTGACAACTAAAAATAACCATCTAGAATACTGCTCTTTACAATATAACCTGCCCTCATGAAGAATTCTTTGCTTCATTATAAGAACTGTGGGTTATGAAAAACAATTATGAAATTATTTAAGCATAAAAGAGTAAAACCCAAATGATGAAGTCATTCTAGAAGAGATAAATCCTTGTTATTATTGAAGAATATAATTGTTATTATACAGCAAAATCTGTATTTGTGGAATAAAGAAAACAACATAAAAGACTCCATCAAATCGAAATAGAGACTCCTAAAAGAGAAAACAGTATTGATAATGTCTAAGAACTCTACCAAAGAAATTTAATAACTATTTTCTATTATTAAGGCTGCTATTTGCTTTTTATATCTCATCTAATTATTGTTCTTGCACTGAAAAGGATGACAATATGTTGAATGAGGCATCGAATGAAGTGCCAGAAAAACAAATGTACTTAAATATTAACACCTTTTAAATGCTAAAAATGGCCAAAATTGATTAATTTTGCAGTTACGAAGCTATTTCTTGAAAGATAAAATCTATTTTAACTGCTCAGATTTATTATTTTATATACTTGATTAAAGAAAATATTTTTAAAATTTTCCTATCTGTGCTACTGAAAAGCACAACTTTGGCCCACATCATCTTATTAATACTCTAAGAAATAGAATTTGAGATGACTTTTAGAGGAATTAATATGACATTATCATTTCAATTTAAATCAATGTTACTTGCATTTCTACATAGCATTTCACAAGCCTTTCACTATTTAATTTCATGTTTTCAATTAAAGAAAATATACCTCTAATTATGTGGAGAAAAGAGCCATGCATATATTTTTTTTAATTTTATTAAAGTTGACATACAATATTATATTAGTTTCAAGTGTACAACACAGTAACTCAACATTTATATATCTTAGATGTGATCACAGTAAGTCTAGTAACCATCTGTCACCGTGCAAAGTTATTACGATATTACTGACTATATTCTCTGTGCTGTACATCAATAGACAAATGGATTAAAAAAAAGCCATGCATGTTTTAATGAATAAAAATAAAAATAAACAAATATATTACTTTTATGGATGCACACCCAGTCAAACAGATGTGTATTCACAGGTGCATAAATCAATCTGAATTCTATTACCTATGAGAAAGTGCTGCCAACGACCAGGTAACTGTGGTAAAAGGAAGCAGCATTGAACTTGCAAACAAAAGACTTGGGCTGAAGTCCCAATTCTGCTACTTTGTCACATTAGTCATGTTACTGAGCCTTTTTAAACATCAGCTTCCTCACATATAACGTAGGGATATTAAATACATACCTCATAAGGATGTTATTAAACTTATGAATGAGAAAGTATCTATTAAAAGGGTCGATAAACTGTAAAATGGCAAGGTATCATTATTATTACCCTGCATTAATTATAGATGGCATATCGTTCTAGACATTTTCAAAGATGCTCCAAGCTATCCTCGGAAAATGAATTAAAAAAAAGCAAGAAAACTGATTTATGCACTTAAATAGTAGTATCATTTTCCTATAGTTAATTTTCTGACTAAATTACAAGTATGTTAATAATTATGGAAAGTTTAAAATCTAATTTGAAATAATTAGAGGTTAAGAATAATTACTTTTTAGCAAAAGAGACAGGTGATAAAAATATTAAGAGAAACACTAATTATTCAGTATCATGTACTAAAGACCACAAAACTCCCCAAATTAGCCAGTCATATTTTTTTCAGGTAAAAGAATAAGACAATTACTAAAAACTTAAATTCCATCATTAAAAAAAGAAAGAAAAGTGAAAAGTTCATCTCTTTAAAAGATTTAACTTGCTAACTGCAAAGCAGCAGTTCAACAGCTAAATATTCGTTTTAGGTACTTACAGCATGCCCAAGTATTGCATGTGCTATTTCATGGCCCAGAAGGAAGGAAAGTTGATGAGTATCAGTCACACTATTTAAAAGCCCAGTGAAAACAAACACATGTCCATTCTGCACCATAAAGAAAATAATGTAAGCAATTAGAACTCCATAAAAAACAAGGAGGTTAAAATTAACAATTAGGTTTGAGAATATTTACTTACTGGAAGCACAAAGGCATTTATATCTGGGGACTCAACCACATGAATAACCCAATTGATCTCAGAGATTTCTGGAATATCCTTATTGCATTCAATTAAATGATAAAACACTTTTTTAGTGGACAGGTATCGGGCATCTTTCTCAGTTAACATATAATCTTTAAATTCTTCCATACACTGAAAAATTAAAAAAGAAAATCAGTCTTTATTTTAAAAGAATTTTAGCTCTACAACATGTTTATACTGCTTCATGGAGAGTTATACAGCGACTTACTTTTGAACATTTTAATTTTTAATTATGTAAAAATTTGCATATATTAAACAATCAAATTTCTAAGATTTAAATTATTCATGCAAAGGTACTGTAGTTTCTCATAAATGGAATTAATTCTGAAAACTTAGATTTTTTCATATAAATTGGTTCACGTAAAAATTTCTTTCATCTCTTCTATTAGCCTATAAACAAATAAAATGCTTAAACATTATTGCTACTTCCTTAAATATTTTAGAAAACAAAACATTGCCTAGGGAACATAAAGATTTCATATAAGAAAGTAAAAATACAAAAGAAAATTACTTTCATGACCCACTGAGTAGAAAAACATCCTATACTTCATAAGTTAAACTTCTAAAAAAAAAAAAAAAACCATTTCATTAATGTTAAGTGTTTTAGTCACACAGACTGAAAGAAAATTACTGAAATTTTAGAACCATTAGGCATATTATTTTCTCTATATAATGCTGATTAAGACTAGCAACCACATAAAGACATTTTTCTAAAACTATATTCATGAGAGACTCTTTCAAGTGTACTAACAGGATGTTCTAAAAAAATTCTCTAAATTTCTATAAAATGTATAATTTCTTTCATATAAATCAATAAGTTTGTAAGTTTCTTCCTTGAGATGCATTAAAAATAGGTGATTTTTTTTTTAGGATACAAATTTGTAATAGTCAATTAACATTTTTAAAAAGCACAAGTCACCAATGTAAACTGTCTGAAACAAACAAAACACTATTATATTAACCCTTCTACAATATATAAAAACAAGAAAGATTGTATGTATAATAGTCACCCCTTATCCGTGGGGGATATGTCCCAAGACCCGCTGTGGATGCCTGAAACCGCAGATAGTACCGAGCCCTATATATACTGTTTTTTCCTATACATACATACTTATAGTAAAGTTTAATTTATAAATTAGGCACAGTAAGAGATTAATAATAATAAAATATAACAAAATATCATATTAGTAACACAAGTTATGTAAATGTGGTCTCTCAAAATATTTTATGTGCCATACTCATGCTTCTTGTGATTTGAGATGTTAAAAATGCCTACGTGATGAGATGAAGTACTCTTAGAAAGGCATGCAATTTAAAACTTATGAATTTTCCATTTAATATTTTTGGACCACAGTTGACAGTGGGTAACCGAAGTCATGGAAAGTGAACCTAATGATAAGAGAGAACTACCGTAATTGTGGTATTTTATAATAGCCCTAGAAGAACATGTGTTTGAATTTTCATATAGATCAGGTATTGCATTTGTGGGTTAAAAAATAAGAAAAAAAAGAAGCGTCTTAGTGATGTGAATGGTATATGTACTAATTTAACACCAGGCCTGTCTCAATCCTTCCAGAACACTTTTCTCAAACTTGCCTCTGCCAAGACTATATCCTAAGAAACATCTCAAATCTCTGTATAAATCTCCTAGAAAAGACTAGTCTTAAGAACAATCTTTTTAGTGACAAAGCACTGTTCTTTTTTTAATGGTAACTTTCCATTGACAAATTTGGAAGCTCAAGTGGAATAAAGAAATATAAAGATCTAACCATGCCAAAGCGGTCAAGTGAGGCTATGAGACTTCAACAAATGTCGATTGAGCATATACTATGTATGTGCTACGCCCTGGAGATAGAAAGATCTGTCCTCAAGGAGCTCACTGGTGGTACAAAATGTTTAACTGCCTGAGTTACACTCTCCAAGAAGTTAAGGCTTCTGAATTACAACTTTACTTTGCATTCAAAAAATATAATAAACTGCCAAAATTGATGTTACAAAAAAAAAAAAAAAAACTATCTTATTCTATTTTACTTTCAAGGTATAAAAATTCAGACTACAGATCTATTTATTCAAAAAATATATACTAAGAACTACTTTGTGCACTGTATTTTAGATTAAACTAACAAAACCCGACAGGGTCTCTGATCCCATGGAGCTTAGTCTAACAAGGGAGATAGATCAGCAAGTAAATAACTATTGTTACCCTTGTGATAGGTGCTTTGAAGGAAAAATACAGTATGCAAAGAGAAAATAAAAGTAAACTAACCCCAATATAGCTAAGCACTGGGAACAACTGCAAAGGAGCTGATCCAAAATTCAGTCAATATAAAGGATACCTGCCCTGAGCCTAATGTAGTCATCCTGCCTAGGCTGGTTTGGATAATCAAGAAAGGCTTGCATGAAAAAGTGACATTTAAGCTAACATGGAGGAAAGCAATGTAGGTACTAGAAATACTAAGGATGAAAGGTCTGAGACCTTTGGAGAAAAATTACTAATTTCCTGTCAAAGACTAAAATTTAAAAAAAAGGTACATCTTTCATAGTTAAGAAATCTCCCTGCTTTAAGTATTAAGCAATCTGATTAAAAACAATTCTTCCTACTTACTGCTTCATATTCCAGTTCTGATAAAAGACTGAAATGTTCTTTTCCCAATAACAGTAGCTTGCTCCTTCCTGTGATTGGACTCACTTCCAAGTGGGTAAAATAAAACACCATGAAGAGCAACCCCAAACCACTCAAACTGAGGAATAACTTCCACTTATTCTTCTTTATACTTTCTTTAAATAGCTCCTTTTTGTTGGGAGGAAGTGCATGCCACCATTTCCTTATGCCCCTGGAGCAAAAAAAAAAAAAATTCAAAGTTCTGATAACAGGATCAGTATGTATCACCAAAACTCAATGCTTATGCTTGAATTTTATATCATCAAATACTTTAATTTTTTATGACATATCTCTCTGTATGGATTTTTTTTTCAATTTATAAAACTCTTAGATAAATGATAAAAAAGGGAATCAACTATATAGAGCTATAGTTAAAAAGTCTAACATTCATTTGAATTTTCTTCAGTTATTTTAAAGGTAAAAATTAAATGAGGAGCTATTTTACTACAACTACTACTGGTTAACATTTACTGATTGTTTACCACATGGAAAGTATTCTTTTAATCATTGTACATATGTCATCTCATTGAATCTTCATAATAACCCTGTTATAGAAGAGAAAATGGGACACAGAGAAATTAAGCAACTTGTCCAAGGTCACAGAGGTACGTAAGGAAAACCAGGCAATGTGATGCCAGAGTCTGAGCACTTAACCACTTAAGAGGGGATGAATTACCTGAATAAACATTTGAGGGTTTATGATACAATAAATCTATACCTTTAACCAACTTTCTCCCTACTGCTCGTCAGACTTCCAACATAATCTACCAGTGCTTCAGCAAGGTACAACCTTGCCCCTGGACCTATCTCATGATTGATTTTAGAAATATTTTTCAGTAGCAGAAACCCCATCCCCTCCAAAACATGACAAAGGAGAGGTAATAAGAAGAGCATAGGCAAAGAAAATAAGAAAATGAGGATTTTACAAACAGCATCGCAGGAGCTACCAGACAATCCTCTCTGCTGCTTATTAGGGTCCAGAGACATTTTGATAACAAGCGGTGTTTTCAAGACTAGAACAAAAATTTTTCCTTGTGAGTTTATCTGTGAAATCACAACAAAAATTTTAAATATAAACATTCTCTTGACGAAATTTATTTTATAAAATAACTTCTCTATCTTAATTTTGATGTCTGCCACACTTAAAATGCCTCTAAAGTGTTTCAACCCAAAAACATTAAACCAACCTATGATGTATATTTCCTATTTAAAACTTTTTATGACTTGTTACTATTTGTTTAAAATGTATGAAAACATACTTTTTTTAAAAATTAGGTGACTGACAATAACAATAAAAACGTTAAAAATAAATAATTTAAAAGGATGAAAAGGAGCTACTGGTCCAAGAATCTGAGCTGATTTGTGACACAGATTCTCTCATCCGCCAAACTCTACTCTTGGTCCCCTGAACAATTTAACTAGGCTTTGACTGTCAGACTTCCTGTTCATCTCTGCATTGTCTTTTAGCAAGAATTCTGCTAAGTCTGTTTAGCCACAATCCCCCATCCTCCATATCTGATCACCAACAAGGTTCCTCAGCCTTCACCGGCCCCTAGATGATACCTGATCAGCCTCATCTGCCTTTAACAAGAATCCTGTTTGGTCTGATTAGGCAGCACCCCGCCTTACTCCCAATGTTCCCCTAATTTTCCATCCACCAATCCCTACCCTGCTCCTTGGCTATAAATTCCTACTTACCTATGTTGTACTCAGTACTGATTCTGGTTCTACACTGAAAAAATATTAATTATTATAAAGGACTACCAGGAGCAAATAATAGGTTTGTTGAAAACAGAATAGAAAAATAAATATTAATGGTTTAAGAGTTAACTTGGCTAGGAGTCAGCTCATTTTTAAATAAGCAGAGTCATTCAATTTCATGATCTGTTGCTTCAAAGTCCATATTTAGTTAAGGAATGTTTGTGAGTACTGTTCTTATATATGAGTTATAATCCACATTTCTGATTCTTTTGTCATCACACATACAAGGTCAATCTTTTAAAAAGTGTCTATGCAAGATACATAATTTTTTAAAGATTCTATTTCTGTAAGTTAACATGCAGTAAATTATTTCAAGATTATTAAATCATACATAACAAAACTGGGTAAACAAACTGTTTAGAAACTTAATTTTGAGCTAAATACGGGAGGGAAATCTAACAAATTTTCTTTCAGAGTGTAGTTTTACAAATATCCTTTAATACAAAAGTACATTTTTAAAAAAATATTTTACCTGCCTATAATGATTGCAAGTAGTTTCTGCACTGGTTTAAGAATTATCAACAAGAGAGGAACAGGAGCAGCTTGAAACTGTGGAGAAGTGTGGAAAGTCCTGATGTTTCTTATGGGAAAACAGTTTTGAGGACCCAATAGTGAAAGAGTAGGAACTACTGCAATTTCTTTTAACAGTTGCTGTCTTGAAAAAGAGTCATTCCACGCAGTACATTTTCGGGTAATCATCCAAATTTCCTTACTTTTGATACTCAAGAGGCATCCTGTTCTTTTGTTATTAAAAGTTCTACAGAAATGAAAGTTTCCAGGCAGAGAAGTCAATCTATCGCATTGATTTACTCCCAGGCCCTGATGCTTATTTACTACATGGTTAATTTGTACTTGATGATAGTTCAGTGAGTTTGCAGCTACTGTGTTATATTTTCTCCAGTTGGTCAGTAAATTAAATCGGAAGAAAATACGGTTTCTAGTAGCAGACTGCAATCCATAGATGAAGCTCATCTTTCTTTTGCTTGATTATCTGGAACACAAAAATTCAACTATAAGTATCTCTGGAAAATATTTACCAACCTGGGAATATAACACTTATGAAATAGGTATGTCAGTTAGTCTTACTTTAACACATCTCACACTAAATTACCTTGGATTTCTGTTTACCATCCCATACAGTAATGCCTTTGAGCAATACAAACCAAAGACAGCATTACAAATGACAGCATTAGTAGATTTGAATATTACTTACTTTTTTCTTACTCTTCAACACGAACTTTATAAATTTGTTTTTTTTCTTTTCATTTTTTATTTTTATTTGGGGGAAGTTTATTTCTATTTTAACAGCTAAAATATTTGGAGAATAAGAAATAGATTACATAAAAATAGCAGTAAATTTTTATCAATTGGCGTTAACAGGGGAAAGAAGCATGTAATGAAATAGTAAAACCTAACTTATAAGATGTATTTTTTAAAATATGAATTTATTCCTTTCAGATATAACCCTGGCACTTCTGATTCGGGTCAAGATGTACTCCATGAGACCAGACTTATCCTCCCAACTAGAAAAACTAAAGAAACAGACAGAATAAGCAAAACAATGGTTTCAACACACTGGACATTAGGCAATGAAGGACAGTGATTCTGAGAGATGGGAAACAAGTAAGGTGAGCCACACAATACGCAGAGAGGGAAAACCTAGGTGCATCCCAACAGTCCCTCTAAACTGAAGAGGTGAGGCTGGCAGTTCAAGTAGGCCACAGAAGCTGTAGCTCACAGAGCAGATTACACGAGCTGCACAGAGAATGAACTCCAGACATCTGCAGAGAAGCTCCCTCTTGTACCCAGCTGAGTCCTGATCAGGGTATACGTCTGAGAAAAGTCCCTGAAGTTGGGCAAGAACCACCTAAAAGAATAAGAGGAACAATATAATATGCAGAGCTCACACAGAGTAGAGTGCCTGTTCCATCCTTTGAAGTGGAAAACCTTATATCACGGGGCACTGGGTAAAGTACTCAGAAGGGTTTTGCCTCAATATTACAGAAAAATTGGTCCTAGACTAAAGGCTGCTCTGACCCTACCTAACAAAGATTAAAAGCAACAAAACTCAAAAAGATCAAACTGTTTCTAAGTAACTTAACAACATACCAGAAAAAAAAAGCTCAAAAACATTTACAAGGATACAAAAATATCCAGCACTTAACAAGGTACAATTTATAATTTAAAAATTACCAGGCATGCAAGAAGCAGGATATGTGATCCATAAATAGGAGAAACCTCAATCAATAGAAACTAACTCCTAAATAATAAAAATGACAGCATTAGTAGATTTGGATATTAAAGCACTTATTATAACTATATTCCATTTGTTTAAGAAGTTAAAGGAAATTTTTAGCATGTCGCGCAGAGACATAGAATATTTTTAAAGGCCTACACTGAACTTCTAGACAAGAAAATTCTGTTAGATGAAAAATACAATGGATGAGACTAACAGCAGATTAGACATTGTAGAAATAAAGACTTGTAAAATTGACCTACCTATAGAAACCAACTCAAATGAAATGCAGAGAAACATGAAAAAGATGAAATATGAAAGACTGAAAAATATGCATAGAGCATCAGTGAGGTGTGGAATAACTTTAAGGGGCCTAATATATGTGTAACTGAGTCCTTGAAAAGGGAGGAAGGTTGCGAGACAAAAAAAATACTTGAAAAATTGGCCAAAATTTTTCAAATCTGATGAAAACTGTAAGCTCACAAATCCAAGAAATTTAACAAACCACACACATAATACAAAGGAAACAACTCCAAGGTATATCATAATCAAATTTCTTAAAACCAATGAAAGATAAAATCTTTAATTTGACATCTTAGATGAAATGGACACATTCCTTGTAAAATACAAACTATCAAAGCTCACTCAAGAAGAATTAGATAACGAAGAGTCCTATATCTATTTTTTAAATTGATCTTTTTTTTTTTTTTGGTAATTAACATTTCCTAAAAGAAAGCCCCAAACCCAAATAGCTTCACTGGAGAATTTTACCAAACAGTTAAAGAAAAATTAATAATAATTTTATACAAACACTTACAGAAAATTAAAGAGTTTGCAACTCACTCTGTAAGACCAGTACTATCCTGATACCAAAGCCAGAAAAAAACATTACTAGAAGACTCTAGAGTAATAACTTTCATGAAAATTGATACAAAAATTCCTAACAATATTTTAGAAAAATCTAATTCAACAATACCTAAAAAGGACGATACATCATGACCAACTGAGGTTTGTCTCAGGAATGTAATGTTCATTAAACATAAACCAACCAACTCTCCCCATAGAGTACATACTCTGTGATTCCAGCCTATAATATAAACTGTAGACGATGCAAACTAATTTACAGTTACAGAGAGATAAGTGATTGCCTAAGGATGGAGAGGTAAAGAGGGACAAGGGGAGGGAATACCAAGTTTGGGGGGTAATGAATATATTCTGTATCTTGACTGATGTTGGTTTCACAGGTTTACAGGTTAAGTCAAAACTTATACTATGCGGAATAAATATGCAGAATTTATTGTATATCAGTTATACACCAATTAAGATATTTTTTAAAAGATACTGAAAAGAGACAGTAAGAAAAGGTAATGTGTGAACTTTGATTAGATCCTAGATTGAAAAAAAAATGAGCTTTAGAAGACAACTGGGACAACTGGGGGAATTTGAATATGGATTTACTTTTAGGTTATTTTAGGTAATTATTGCTTATTTTCTTAGGTGACAATGATATTTTAGTTATATAAGTGGTTTTCTTATACCTGAAATACTTGAAATGTCTCTTCATGATAAATAAAACTTACTTTTAATTGTATAGCAAAGGTACAAATGTACACACGCACAAAGACAATGTCGATACAGTAAAATATGACTAATCATTGTATCTAATGATTATGTGTTCATTAATTTTTTTCAATTTTTCTATTTCAAAATCTTCATAAGTTGAATATGTAAATCTAACTCAATATAAGCTAATATATTACCTAGAAAGATGCTTCAGAACACCAGTTTTGATAAATAGTATTATCTATATATCCAACTTAGTTTGAAAATAACTCAAAATTTTTTATGTAGTTTATATGTTCCGCCCACGCATTATGAACGTATAATGTGGGTAATGGGTGTGCTAAGTAAACGTTAACTCCACTTTGACCTTTTTTGAATTGCTACCAATTTTAAATCAGTAGAGTCTGGGATAACATATAATAGTTTGGCATTATTAATAATATACTTTCCAGGTTTCTTTTCAAAACAAGCTGAAAAGTAGTAAAATAATTTAAGCCTGGAAATCATTTCAAAATTAGTACTGAGTAGCTAGTAAGGTTCTTCATTGGCTAGGAGGCATGTGAGTTACGGATACAGCATAAAATTCAGTCCCTGCCCTCTTGGAGGTTGTAATATAATTGAGGAAAAAAATAATACAGTTCCTCACTAAATGCTATAGACTGCATGGATTTTAAAAAATAAGTAAATAAATAAGGATATCCATTAGTAGCAGAATAGACCAGGAAGGCAACTTTTTTGCATATGTCAAAAGGCATATGTCAAAAGGCATATTTTTTTATGCCTTTTGACATATGCAAAAGAAAACAAAAAATAAATTTAAAGGAATTGTTTCAAACGGGAAAATGTACTTAAGGTTTAAATGTAAAATGTCTTCTACTAGAAGTCAAACTATAAAAACAACAGAAACCCACTTTCTTTCCTTTACTCTAGTAGATAAGCTTCAGAAACTTGCCTAGCCATACTTTTTTTCTCAACTGCATCCTACAACCTCAATTTAAGGGATAAGTCTAGACTGCCATGTTTGTCTCTAGTGATCCCTGCCACTGACCAAAGCTAGAAGCGGCTATCCAACACTGAAAAGATTTTTGATAAGACATTATCAGGCAAAGGAATGTAAGGGCATGTATAAACTGGGAATGTAGCTAGTGCTATGGCAACACAAAGAACTGCAAATGAAAACCGAGAGTAGGCATCTTGCAAAAGTGGTTCTACAAAAAGGACAATGCAATTAATGTGTGGAAAGTGAGAAACCATAAAGCCAGAGAAAGAGGAGGGAGGGGGGAGAGGAAGAGTCACGCTTTCCTGGTTCCCAAGAGACCTTGTACTTCATACATTTAATTGAGCTTCATGAGCTTTTAGTTTTTTCCAAAAATAATTCTCTCTCTTCAAAGAGATTCTGTACCTTGCAAATAATTTTTTGCTGACTTAAGAGGTTACATGGTAAAAAATTTACATACTTGTTTCATATACAAGTTGTTAACATTTTAATATATACATGTTGTTAATTGGAACTGAGAGTTCCTTTTATATTTTGCAAAGCTAAATTCTCAATTCTCAGCACTAAGAACAAAAGCAATATTAAATGCAAATCAGACAACAAAATCCTACTCCCACAACTCACATACAAAGTCCTACATTCCAAATTACCACGCAGCCACTTAAAAGCTGACGATTTCTGTAATAAAAGATCTGCAATTTTAAAAAAATAACAAATGCTACTTGCAAAAATTCTGTATATCAGGGATGGCAAACAAATGTGCAAAGCAGCACTGCACAACAGAACTTTCTGCAATGATGGAAATGTTATGAGTTTTCTATATGGTAGCTCCTACATGTGGCTACTGAGCAACTAAATTTTTAATTAACTTAATTCTAATTAATTTAAGACTAAAAGGCGAGAGGAAAAAAAAAGGGCATAGAGATGATAGAGGTTCTGTTCATCCCGCTGGCAACCAAATCAAAGTTGTGACAGAAAAAAGGAGCAACAGCAAGGAAAAATCGCCTGGGATCTAGAGGAACGAGCCATACAACTAAGGAGAGATCCAAGAAACCACCCTGCAACGGCAGAAGGTAGGACAGGGCGAGGACGCGGGGCTGCCTGGTCTCGAGCAGCTGAGACGGAGACTGCGACAGCAGCAGACGCCTCTTAAAGGGGCCCGTCAGTGAGCGGATTTTCGCAGTGACAGACTTGCTCACTCTGAGCACCAGTGCTGATTCAGCTGTGCACAGGGGGCACCAGGGACTTACAGGGAGACATCGTCAGAGTGAAGGCCGAGGTGAGACTCGTTCTGTACAGGAGTGCCAGCGGTATCAATTGTTCCCTGTTGAGCCCTCCTCTCTCCCAGTGTGCAGACATAGCGCCGCCATAGCCGTGATGTCATCAAACTGGATAACAGAGGTCATTTCGCCCAGAGGATTCCTTGAAACCCACCTCCCCCAACTTGCAGCCCCACCCAAGCAACATCCAGGTATATCCTCAATGAGTCAGGTGCTCCTTACTGAGCAACACCTAGACTCACACTGGAGACAGCTGGCCTCGGTTTCTGGTGTGGCCTTCTGAGGCAACTATAAGCAAAGCATCTGTGGATTGCTTGCTGAATCTTAACAGGTGGCCCCAGAGGGGCAGAGGCTTGGGCTCAGTTTGGCCTGCAGCTGAATCCCTCTCAGGACTGTGCCACTGGACGCCTACTTCACAAATCCACACTAATAAGACCAGGAGACTTACGAGCTTTGCTTCGTACAAAGAAATAGAAGCAGAAAGGCAGCCAAAATGGGAAGACAAAGAAGCAGAAACCATATGACAGAAAAGAACAGAGATCCAGATATAATGGAGTCAAGTAATCTAACAGGTGCAGAGTTCAAAACACTGGTTATAAAGATGCTCAATGAACTTTTGGGAAGTGTAAATTCAGTGAGAACTTCAACAAAGAGATAAAAAACATAAAAATGGAAATGGAAATTATAAAAAGGAATCAGTCTGAAATGAAGAACACATTATCTGAGTATATTAAACAGAATAAACAAAAAGAATAAAGAAAACGATCAAATGCCCTATCTAGAGGATGAGAAAGCCAAAGACACTCAATCAGAATGGCAAGAGATGAGATGCCAAGAATAAAAATAATTTAAAGAGCATATGGGATACTATTAAGGGTCCAAATATCCGTCTGATCGGCATAACTGAAGGAAATCAAGATGTTGAACAGCTGTTTGAAGACACAATGATGGAAAACTTCCCTAACCTGGTGAAGGAAATGGACATAAAACCCCAGGAAGCTCATAGAATTCCAAAATTCAGAGATCCAAAGAGGCCCACACCAAGACACATCATAATTAAAATATCAAAGGTTAAATACAAAGAAAGAATATTAAAAGCAGCAAGAGAAAAACAGATAGTTACTCATAAAGGAACACCCATACGACTGGCAGCTGATTTCTCAAAAGAAACTATGCAGGACAGAAGCACTTGGCACAAAATATTTGACAGGATGAAGACCCAGGATCTACAACCAAGAATAATTTATCAAACAAAGCTATCATTTGAGTTGAAGAACAGATAAAGAGCTTCTCATACAAAAATAAGCTAAAGGAATTTATCACCACCAAGCCAGTATTACAGGAAATATTGGCGGGACTTAAGAAGAAAAAGCATGTATCAAAAACAGGAATAAAGAATGGTAACAACTACATTCCTATCAATAAGTACCTCAAATGGAAAAGAACTAAGTGCTCCAACCAAAAGATAGAGTGGGTGAATGGAAAGGAAAACAAGACCCCTACATGTTGCCTATAAGAGACTCACTTCAGATTAAAAGACACACAGACTAAAATGAAGGAGATGGAAAAAGATACTGCTTTGATGGACTAGAAGGTATTTAAATCAGATAGAGAAAGATAAACACTATATGATTTCACTTATGTGCAGAATCTAAGGAATAAAATGAACAAACTAATCAAAAACAGACACAAATATAGTGAATAATTTGGTGACAGGGGAGGGGGCTTTGGGGAGCTAGGAGAATGGGATAAAGGGTTAAATAAGTACAAATTAGTAGCTGATGGAT
>NW_011889086.1:1174790-1179727 GCF_000151845.1 Pteropus vampyrus | reverse complement strand
GTATCAAAAACAGGAATAAAGAATGGTAACAACTACATTCCTATCAATAAGTACCTCAAATGGAAAAGAACTAAGTGCTCCAACCAAAAGATAGAGTGGGTGAATGGAAAGGAAAACAAGACCCCTACATGTTGCCTATAAGAGACTCACTTCAGATTAAAAGACACACAGACTAAAATGAAGGAGATGGAAAAAGATACTGCTTTGATGGACTAGAAGGTATTTAAATCAGATAGAGAAAGATAAACACTATATGATTTCACTTATGTGCAGAATCTAAGGAATAAAATGAACAAACTAATCAAAAACAGACACAAATATAGTGAATAATTTGGTGACAGGGGAGGGGGCTTTGGGGAGCTAGGAGAATGGGATAAAGGGTTAAATAAGTACAAATTAGTAGCTGATGGATGGTCACAGGGATGGGAGCACGGCATAGGGAATGCAATTAGCATTAATACGTTGGCTAGATGGAGGGTCAAGAGAGGGAGGGATCGTTTTATGAACTACATATATGTCTAATCAATGTACTGTATACTTGAAACTAATTAAAATAAATTTAATAATAAAAAGATGGCTATGTGTGACCAGTGGTGACTATATTAGTGCAGATTTGTAGGATGCCAGCAGGTGAACATCAGCAAAGTCATACTATGTAAACATTGACTCATGCCCATCTAAAGGAGATGCAACAAGTATAATGAAATTTGGGTGCAATGCTGCCAAATGTTTTGATATTCAGACTCCATGTGAAAGTTGTAAATTTTAAAATGTTGGCAACCAACTTTTAAAAAAATTATGGAACCACCATAACCAGACAAATCCAAACCCCATTCAGTTGTTGATCTCTGAATTGTTATTCATTCATTCACTAAATATTTAATGAGTGCCTACTACATGCCATACCACTTACCCTACTAGATGCTATAGAAACCACAGAAAACACACAAATACCTCTTGAACCGACTTGCAAAAACAGTAATACTAAAATATGTTAGCATATACAAATATGAACAAATCAAAAGGAATATACACCTAACTATTCAAAGTGGTTATTTTGGGTGGCAGGATGGTAGTTGAAAGGAATTTATTATTTCCATCTTGTATATTTCTATGCTGTTTAAATTTTTACAGGATGCATTAATACTTCTGTAAGCCCCAAAATTAACAAAGGCAACTATTTTTCGTAATTCCATGGGTTTCCACTGGCTTCAATAAACACCTTCATATGGTAGACCAGGCCTCCCATTATTTCTCCAGGATTCTTCTCTACCTCTTTCACCCATTCCTAAGCACTAGACCTACTGATTTACTTACACTTCTCAGAAAAAAAAAAAAAAAAGCTTTAATTTCTGACTATGCACATCTATTTACATTGCTTAGCTCTGCTCATATGCCAAGCAAACTCCTGCCCATCTCCCATGAGCTATGTGAAATTTTTAAAAAAGTATTCTATTGACACAGAAGTATAATATCAAATGTATATAAGTAAAAAGCATTATCATTTATATCACTGACAATCAAGTGTCACAGAAATAGTGCCTGATATTTTGTAATCCTAGGTTTATCCTTGAGGATAAAGAATGGGAGAAGAAATCTATTTATACATTTTCAAAGAGCCCATCACTAGACTACACAGAGCCTAAGAAAATCCCGGCTGAAACAACCACTTCAAAATACCGAAGGTCAACAAATATAGCTGGCAGACTTCTAGGATTACTAAATTAATGATGTGAGAAAATTAAACAATTTGGCTTGTTAGCCTCCAAGAACATTTCAGATCCTTAATTCTTTAAGTACCATCTCAAACTGAGCAAGTACAGCACTCACCAGCACGCACAGCTCAAGCCTAGAAGACAGTTTTAACAACTCTGCTGAAAATGACTATTTCTTCTCTAGTTTCTATGGAAACAGCTGTCAGATTGGCAAAAATAGGACATGTACTTTAAAATAATCATTCAAGCAAAATACACACACGATGGAAGGCTTTAAAAAGATGAATTGGAAGGCAACGGACTTGGTTCTTAAGTTTCCAAGTGTCAGACTGCACCCCTTCACCATGGCTGAGAACGACGGACATGAACCTAAATACTTTTAGTGAGGGTTACACGGCATTGGTCAGTCCCTGAATTCCAAATGAGGTATTTTCATCTTCCTGGACTAAAATGTCACTGAGGACCACATGGCACAATAAAACTGTTGCTCCATTTTACACAATAACGCGCAAGTGGCATTATTTAAATAGTATAAAAAGTGATTGTTGTAGACAAGCTAACTTAGAAATTAAAACTCCCTACAACTGTTTAGACAGAAAACTTTCTATTTTTCATTGCCAAGTTTAGGCAGAACTTTTATTTTCCCTAATTTAGGAGTGAGGAAGTAAAAGAGAGGGCCTGACTCTTGTGATGCCTTAAACAGCTAGAGGCGTTTTTCCACAGGAGGTGTCAATGTAAGGCACACAATGCTGCATTAATAAAAAATACCATTTTTAACAAAGAGCCGCTAAAAGGAAGTAAAGGCAGAGAGGAGAGAGAGGATATCTTCCGGAATAAGCAACCACTTGCCAATCTGCAACTTGCCAAGGCAGTACCGTGGAGTCCCTGCATTTCACACCGAGAGGAAGGAGGGGGAAGAATGACGCTTTCTTACACATTCCTATTCTGCCCACCCCTCTCGCCCCGACTCCACACGCCCGGCTTTCCCCGTTCCCGCGCGGGCGTCCCTTCGTCCCTCCCCGCCCCCACCGCACCCCACCGCAGTCCTCCCCACCCAACCTCGCCGGTCCTCCAGGGTCCCGCTGCTCACCCCAGCGCCCCTCGAACTTCTCCCCAACCCAGCTCCCGTACTGGGCCCCACCCTCGGGCACGACCCAACTCAGGAACGTCAAAGGCGACCCCACCAGGACAGACCCCAGCAGTAGCGAAGACAACTCCTCGGACCTGACCTACGCGCAAGCGCACACCAACCCCAGAAGCCCCGCCTCCTCACTTCCTGCCCTCTGCGCGGGCCTGGGCACCTTTTGCTCCGCCCACACCAGGCAGTCGCCCAGAGTCGTCCTCCGGGCGGCCTGGAGCCGTGCGCGGACTGTGGCCCTCTAGCGCTCCCGCGTGGCCGAAAGAGGGACGTGGCTGTGGGCTGGACTGCTTGCCTGGGAACAGCTTCAGTTATTGTATCCATAGAACTTGACTTAGCAGAGCTGGATGGTCTAAAAGGGGGTGATCCCGGCAAGGTTGTATCCGCTATAGATTCTAAGGCAGTGCTAGCCAAAAGGAAAGAGACTTGAGGGCCGCCAAGAAACTAAGGCTTCCTGGTTCTGAAGTTGCACTGATAGGAATCTCTGGAGTGTGAGAATTACTTTCACATGACTTATGGAGAGGCACATTTTAAGAAAGATGAAGTATAACCTGAAGCATCTGGAAGTCAGTTGGAAATAGCAGGCTACGAAACGATATGTATGATACTCTTCATTCATTCCACCAGAAAAATATTTATTGAGCACCAAGTGAATTCTTGGTGCCAAGGATACAGAAGTGAACAAGACAAAGACCTGACTTTCACGGACCTTATATCACAGTGAGGACAGATAGACAGTAAGCAAGTAGATAGGTGAATAAACAAGATATCAGATAGTGATATGATTCCATATCAGTTTGTTGTATTTATACTTATATTTTATGCACAGCGAAAAACTATTTTAAAGGATATAACACTATGAACAATTTTAGGTATCACTTTTAAAGAGTTTATAAGTAACGTTTTTCTTTTCTCTTGCTTATCTGTGTTTTATAATTTGTCTTTACTTTAAAAAAACTATCCTGGCAGATCCCTGACCACTGGTTCCTAAAAACTGAAGTGGCAGGCCTCTGAATCTCCATGAATTTACCTCCCACCCTTTGAGGTACATGTGTCTTACAAAGGTTTCCCTGGGTATTAGCCACTCTTGCTGATCTTGCCTGATCAGCATGGTGTTATCAGTGTTACAGATGAGTGTAATGTTCTGTGGAGTGTCCAAGTGGTCCAGCTCCTTTTGGACCATATTATGACAGATTGCAGAGCTGGCACATTGGCTGCGATCAGCGCTATTAGATGGTTAGGTCTGCAATAGTCTGTAAACCATTCTCCTGGTTTCAGAAGGAGCCAGACTGGCAAATTAAGTGGAAATATGAGCGGATGACCTTTAGGTATTTAGTGGTGATGTTAATCTTTACCATCATCCCTCCCTCCCCATTCCCTTGGATGAAATATTGGTTTTATTATCTCGACTTGGTAGGGAAGGGACAATTGCAGAGGCTTTCACTCGGTTTTCCGCACCATGAGAACTGAAGGCCAAGGACCTTGTGGAGCTTGCTCCAGCCACCCAATATATATTCCCAATTATGCACCGGCCTCATCAAAAATTTTGCCTTCTCCCCAAGGACAGCATGCCTCCAAACGACCAGTTAATCTGGGAGTACAAAAAGCCTAGTCCCTGTATTTCAATTGAGGACAATGCTGCATGGCCATCCCAGCTCCAGAGCTCGTAGTGGGGTTGACTGAGAAGCCCCACTTTTCCCTCCACCCAGTCCTCTTTCCCTTAGTCCTTTGCAGGTGTTGTCTCTGAGGACCACCCGTGCCGCCCCCTCCTCCCACCCCATACATACGCACAACAAACTTGCACACAAAGACTCACCTCGGAGTCTTTTCTAAGGAACTGAACCTAAGGTAACTCTTTTCTCCAGAAGTGGAAGCTCCTTTGATATAAAAAGACTTTCATTCACACCTCCATGAGGAAGTACTAGAAGCTGAATACTGAGTTAAAGGAGAGACTAACACTGAAGGATTATGAGGCATGGTTTGTTTTAGAAACAGGTGTAGACAGGAGCTCAATGGACAACACAACTCTCTGCTTACCTAGGTTCAGGCTGAGAGCCATGTGAGATGGCCACAGGATTCGATGA
>NW_011889086.1:1162408-1173795 GCF_000151845.1 Pteropus vampyrus | reverse complement strand
ATGTATATAAGTCGATTCAACTTTTCATTGTGGTTTCTGCCTTTGAGATGATTTTTACATTTTGTCTCAATCCCAAGATTTTGTACAGTATTTACAAATTTAGTATCTAAAAATTGTTCTTTCTTAAATCTTCAATCTACCATGAATTTATTTTATTGTAAGGTGGGAAAACATAACCTAAAATATTTTCTCAATGATTAGGCCAGTGGAACTTTTATGAGACACGTGCATATGCTCTTCCCATGGGAAGGACCACAAAGGTTAACTGCTGTCCCAACAATTTATTAAATAACACATCCTTTGCTGACTGACTCAAAGTGTCACTTTGTTATATACTAAATTCTCATAAATACTCACATCTGTTTCTGGACTTTCCCTTTTGTTCCTTCATCTGTTCTGGCCCTAGTATGTGATTCAAATTACCCTAGTTTTACAATATAGATTTTATTTTCAAATATTTTCTGGCTCTTCTTACACATTTGACCTTCATGATGAACTTTATAACTATTTTTTAATTCTCCCCCACAAAAAAATACATTGGGGTTTTGTTTTTTTATTCCCATTGTTTTTAAACAGATTAATTTTGAGGAATTTTCTATCTCTGCAGTGTTAAATCTATCAATCCAGGAAACTGACATGTGTCTCCATTTATCCAGATCTTCTTTTATGTCTCTCCATAAAGTTTTACAGTTTTCTTGGTTGAAAGCAGTATATTTTTTTAAAGGAACTATAAACTTTGATTTCTTAGTGTTACAGAATCTCAGAACCAGAAAGGACTTAAAAATCATCTGGTCACCCCACGCAATATGTTGCTGAGTCTGCCTCTCAAACAACTAAAGATATGGGGTGCACGAAGACATACTATATGTATTTTTTATGACTTTGGTTTATCAGTTGAACAACAGATCTTGGAGAAATTTCTGCATCAATGGATGTAGATCAACTTAATCCATTTTAATCACTACATGGTGTTCTATGGAAAGACCATTGAATCATTTAATCCAGTATTCCCCTGTTTGTGGACACTCTAGCTGTCTCTATTATTTTGCTGTTATAAATAACTCAGCTTACAGCCTTCAACTTTAACTAAAACCGAAGTCCCCCCAAAATCAAGAGTACAAAACAACAGCCTGCAAAGTCCCCCTCCACAAAATCACCACCAGGTGGCAGAATGCCTGTTCAAATAAAGGCTTTTTTTTTTTCTTTTTTTTTTTTTTTAGCTTTTCACAGTATCCTTCAGTTCTGTTTAGCATTTATTGAACATACATTATAAGGCCTGGATACTTTTAATATACTAATTTCAATACAATTATAAAGTTCATTAATTCAAAAATACTTAGAGAGCGATCACTCCCTGCCAGGCACTAAGTAGATCTGAGGGCTCTAGGGAAAATTAACAATCCCCTGCTGTCTTCTGAACTCCAAGAATTCTCAAAATAAAACGAGGGTCATTACAGAATAGTACCCAATTGTTTCTAAGCCCCAGATAATTCTTCACCCATTAGGCCAAAAGAGACCAAGCAGCAGGTTCTCAAATAATTTGAGCGATCCCTTAAATACATTGTGAGATTTCCACGCTTATATTCCCATGCTCTTGCATGTGCTGTTCTTTCTGTGTGGAATGCTATCAAATTTGGGATTCCTTCAGAAGGATACCTTGAGACAAGGATTCAAATGCAAGTAATTTATTCGGAAGGTGACCCAAGAAGCACTGGTTGGGGAGCAGACAAAAAAGGGAAGGGAAGGAAGCCAATAAATGATGCATTCGCAAACTAGTTACAAATAAAGGCAAATAGAGCGGAGTCCCTCTGACAAATGTGGGGCGACTATGGAACCCACACTTCCGAGTTTTCCCAACTGAGGGATGAAGTTGCTGGGCATTTACCCACCAGCTCCAGGTAATCATTGGTTGAGGGCTGTCCTGGGAGTGATTAATTCTCTGACACTTCCAGCTTCCTGCATGTGCTCCTACAGGCAAGAACAGAATAAAGATTTGAAGAAACAGAAACCTGACGTTATTTGAAATTCTTGGTTCCAGCCATGCCTGAAGCTAACACATCCCCTTCACTTTCCAGTTACATCAGCCAACAAATTTCTTTTGCTTCAACTAGTTTGAGTTGAGTTGTTAACAGCCGCAAACGAAGTAATCCTCACTAATACACTCAGATACAGCACATCCGCTTCCTCCTCCTCAATCCATTTCTCCTTCCTCCTCTTGTACCTTAAAAATTCCTGTTTATTCTCAGGCTTCTGTTCACACTTAACTTTCTCAAGCAGATCTTCCCTAAACTGATCCCCACTTCCACACAATATCACTTCAGTTCTCTGTGCTGAATGTTCTCACAGCCCTGGTATTTCCTTACCATGACACTGATCCTGCATTATTGTGATTACCTGTTCAATTTATTCCCCTATCCCATCACCACTGCTTGGCTGAAATGTGAGGTCTTTGAGGACAGAAACAAATTCTGCTTATTGCTATATTCCCTTGTGTTGCCCCATAAGGGATAAAACATAGCACAGTGACGAAACATAGTAGGGAGCTAATATCTATTTATTCACAGCTCTGTATCTTTGTTTTTCAAATGTATAGTAAAATAAATTACAGCTAAGTTTAAGTGTTTTTGTGCGACTACTAGATAATTGTAATATGCCCTGATTAGTTTTGGTATAAAAGCTAGTAGTTGCTTTAACTTAGGATTTTCTTAATGAAATTATAATAATAATTTTTTAAAACTCCCCAGGCTGATCGAATGAAATAATTTGAAGAGGATAATTATACTCACAGAAGATGAAGATTATTGCTTTAATAGTATTTACTGGTCTGATTAGACTAAAAAAGGGGAGAACCCAATTTGCTAGCTCTTTAAGCATTTTTTGAAGATCTTAAAATATAAATAACACATCACCTTGAACTGCCCTTCTTTTAAACAATCTTTTTTTCCTTTTGTTAAAGCAAATCATAGTCATTTGAGAAAATTTGAAAAATACATAAAAGCATAGTTGGAGACTATAGAAAGTCTCAGTACACCCATCAATGGATTTTCGTTTTATTTCTGTATGTACCAGATTTCAGCTCAGATTCTGGCTCTTGCCCCCAGGGACACTGGAGCATTTCCTGGCCTTACTTTCTCAGGGTCCTTCCAATGGGACTGATATCATTTCTCATGGATGTTCCCTTTGATTTGCATACATACACTACCCATACAGCACACTTGCATAGCCGACTTATCCTGAAAATTTGAAGGTAATGTCAAGGAGGAAATTATATGAGTTCCATACTCATCATTCATTTGTTTATTCACTCATTCATTCAGCAGACATAGCCTTTAAAATAAACGGAATATTAAAATTTCATTTCTTGGTGAAGTCACACACTAGGAGTCTTTACCGGCTAAATAGTATCCCCCAAAAGCTCATATCCACTTGGAACCTGTAAATGTGACCTTATTTGGAAATAGTGGCTTTGCAGATGTAATAAAGTTAAGAGTAGGTCCTAATACAATGACTGATGTCCTTATAAGAAGAGGGACATTTGGACTTTGACCTACACAGAAGGAAGACAGGGGTAAAGTTATGCTATCACAGGCCAAGGAATGCCAAGGATTGTCTGCAACCACCAGAAGTTAGAAGATGCAAGGAAGGATTCTTCCCTAGAGCTTTCAGAGGGAACATGGCCCTGCTGACACCTTGATTTTGGACTTTTAGCCTCCAGAACTGTGAGAAATTATTTTCTATTATTTTAAGCCACTACATATGTTGTGCTTTGTTATGACAGCCCCAAGAAACAAATACAGGGTCCAAAGCTCTGCCTAATGATTCTTCCTTTTCCCCACCCCTAGATTCCACCCAACTTTAAAAAATTTCCTCCCACTTCTCTTTGCAAAGCAATTTAGTTTCCTTAGCTCCTTACCTAAGGGGACTCATTTTGCATATCCAAGGCTCATTCTCTGCTTCACCAATCAGAAGATGGTCCTGATGAGGTACTCTTTCTTCTGCCCTAGCAGGCTGTGCATAAGAAACTGAATGTATTAATGACTGGTTCCTACACTGAAAAAATTTATTCCACTCCACCTGAAGATTAAAAAAATGAAAGAAGGGAGAAAAATAAGAGGAAAACCAAAGCACTTACAGTCAGTTTGGATTTAAAACAACAAAGTTTACATTTAAATAACAAAATAGTTTCCATTTATTATAATGGAGTGGGTCATTATGTAATTTTGTTACTTCCCCTCACCTCGCTTAACAGTATATTATGAACATTTTACCATATTAAAAAGTCCTCATGTATTATACCATAATTTTTACAGATCCACAATCCCTTATCAACGAATAAAAAATGTTCTGAAAATGGAAAGCTGTTTTGAAAGTTTGGTGCCAACTCATTTGAGGGCACAGCTGACCTCATGTGGCCTAGGGCTATTTATGGTCTATTCATACCAATTAGTGTGACAATAACTTTCATGGCAGAAATCTGAACGTGTTGCTGATGCTGCCACAGCCCCTGCTGAGGGGGCTAAAGAATGTATTCACTGAAAACCTGAAAAGCCTTGAATTCTGAAACACACCAGCTCTCAAGCAGTTGTATACCTGTTTAGTCATCTCCCTGTTATTAGATATTTAAATTATTTTCAGCTTTTTGCTGTTATAAAACTGATGCAAGGAACACATCTTATATTTGAACTTGTGTTTGCATCATTGTTCATTTCCTTAACATAAATTCTTTGATGTGGAATTAGGAAGTTAAAGAAACATTTCTAAGGTTCTTGGAAAATATTATCTACTTGTTTTCCAGAAAGGTTATACCAATTAACACTTCCCTCACCAGCAATGAGTAATACCAGTTTTATTAATTTCACAGAGGACATTTTTTTTATCCATTTTGCTTTGGACTGACTTGATTACTGGAGATATTAGATATATTTTGTAAAGATGTTTATTACCATTTCCGATTCCTCTTCTGGAACTGCTTATTCATGACCTTTGTCCATCTTCTACTGAAGTCAGGACTGTCTCATAAGGTTGTTTGGTATGCGTAATGCACCAAGGCTCAAGGGGTGTGGTGGCCAAATCAAGCCTGACTCCAATCATTTTCCCATGCACCCTCAGCTGAGGAGGAGCACAGTTTTCTTCCTGCAAAGGTACCTACTTACCTGTGTACTTGCCAAGTATGTACTTGTAAGACTGGGTCCAACTAGATGGCGTGTCTTTTTCTAATTAACTACCCAGAGGCGGACACCCTTTCTAATTTGCCCAAGGGTATCTAGCTGATTAGATAGTTGATTAGATAATCATTTTTCTAATCAATTTGTCTCAGTTCTTTATAGAGAAAAACTATTAACTTTTTGCATTAATCCTACTCATAAAGTGTTTATATGTGTTCTATATTGCTTTTCCTTAAACTTTCATGCAGTTCGAAGCAGCTTTATTTTTCTTCCTTTTTCTTCTGTGTGCTAAGATAT
This sequence comes from Pteropus vampyrus, assembly GCF_000151845.1. Lineage (NCBI taxonomy): Eukaryota > Metazoa > Chordata > Mammalia > Chiroptera > Pteropodidae > Pteropus > Pteropus vampyrus. Next base: position 1,168,333 of record NW_011889086.1, on the reverse strand, counting down.
GGGTGGAAACAAATGAAATCTACCTCTTTGAACAAGTACTCCCAGATGTTAAAGGGACATACTTAGCCCTGTTTAAACTCCCAGGCCAGAGCTAGCCCTTCTGGGGGATATCTACATCCATCTCATCTGTCCAGCCATTCAATCAGCATTAATTATTGTGCATTTGCTATGTTCTGTGCATTGTGCTGGACTTTGGGAATGCAGAGATGAATAAACAGCTCTTTCCTTTATGGAGCTTGCATTGGACACTGTATTCTCAAGTTGATTGTAACTCTTAACAGCAGCTAACATTTGTGAATGCTGTGTGCCAGGCACTAATCTAAGTGCTTTACATTGACTAGCATGTTTACTTCTCTCACCAGCCCTATGAGGAGTTAGGCATAGTGTTCCCATTTTATATACAAGTGAGGACACTGAGGCGCGGGGAGTTTAAGTAACTTGACCCAAGATCACACGTTGGCAAGTAGCTTTACCAGGATTTGCACCTAGATAGTCTTAGGCATTTACATTCCCACAGCAATCTCACAGATTTGAGCTATGTACTCTAACCCTCTCCTTTGTCCCAGACCCCAAACAGCAGACAGCAGGTAGACAATAACCATAATATGGCAGCTGATCGGATGTCTTTTGGTCTGGGGCTCTGCTCCAATGTCCTCCTCCCTGATCTAGTCAGTGCCCCAATTCTGACTTAGCCTTATCTCCCAGTGCCAGTCTTAGCTTTTCATCTCTATCCCTAGTTTTCGCCCTTCTTGTTTTCCTTTGCCAGCTCGTTTTCCTCTTTTTGGACATGAAGTGCTGGAGTCTTTTGAGGCACAGTGCTAGTTTCTTCCCCTTTCAGTCTGTTATCTTTTCCTAGGCAATTGCATCCCTGCCCATGGCTTTTAAGTACTACTATCAGTGCCTTCCAAATTCTCATCTCCAGCTCATAGTACAGCAGGCATCTATATCCAGCTCCCCATTGAACTCAACATGTCTACAACCATACTCATCATTTTGCTCCCACCAAATATTCTCTCATCCCTGTGTTCTCTGTCACAGGGAATGGTTCCACCAACCAGTCCTGAAAGCCAGAAACCTGGAACTGTTCTTGACACCTCCCTCTTTCTCACCACCCCATATCCTCCCCAAGTCCTATTGATTTTATACCCTAAGTATCCCTCCAATACACTCACTCGTTTCACACAGAGAACCAAGACATCAAGCTTCATCTGCTGACCTTGTTGATACCTTCTAAGTCACATTGTGTTTCAATAGTATATAATAATGTGCTTCCCATCAAAATATTTGTGTGGCCAAAACATTTCCTTCAACAATACCAGCTAATAAAGGAATTGAGAGTAGTGGGACTACTAATTAGACTGGTCCACATCCAGTGTGGGGGCCATGAGGATACAAGGCTTCCCAAGAGTTATACTGACATAATCAAGGGATTTGTGTCCCTGTCCTTCTAACGACAGGATGTGATGCACTGGTAAACTGAGCTGTCTGCTGTTAAACCACTGGTTGTCACTTTGGATCATTTCTGTTTCCTTCGTACTCATCTCAGTTTGGCCTCCTGCAGCATAAACCTGAGAATTTCCTTTGAAATTAAATACATATGGCTTGCTAAGGTGCTGGGGGACACAGCTCTCCTGTTTTCAGTGTAATTCCCTAACAGCGAATGGGCCTAGCCTCCCTACTCACCCCCGCCCTCCCAACGGTCCCTGGAGTTCATCATACAAAGCAATAATGAAACCTCTGATGGGATTTAGCAATGACAGAGAATGGTTCCAGGAGGGAAATTAAAATTGGAAGATGTCCACCAGGATTCATTATTGATTGTAAAAGAAATCCGTTAAGTTCCTAAATGGTCCTTTGAGGAAATCCATCTAGGTCCTTGAGAAAAAGCCTCCCTGATGGCACCATCACTATCTGGCATGGAGTATGGCTCTTTGCCCTGCAGAGTTATGGAGTGGTACAACCTCAGACTCTGGGGAGGGCAGCCCTGGATTTGAATTCAAGCTGTACTCCTGACCAGCTATGTGATCTCTGGCAAGTCATTTACTTACGCCTTGGTTTCCTCATCAGTGAAGCAGGAACAGCAGAACATACTTCATGTTCCTGCAGTTACTGTGAAATGAATGAGGAAATCGGGATAAAGCTCGTAGGACAGTGTTTAGCACATTCTATGTGCTCGATAAATGGCAGCCATTGGTATCAGATCAATTCAACGAACTTTCCTGAGAGCTTGTTACATACCCTGTACAACCCTGTACACGTACCCTGTACAACCCTGTGTGGGATACAGGAGAAATTCTCCCAAGAGTCCATTTCCTCCTTGGAAAGCCTTTGTCCAAAAAGGGATAGAGGAGAGGTCCATAGGAGAAAGAGCTTACAATTTTACAGAGGCTGGACAATATATCAGCCAAGAGCATGGATTGAGGGACCATTTTCTGTGTGGTAGACATAATAATGCCCTTCCCTGCCACAGATGCCCATATCTTAATCCCCAGAATTTGTGAATGTTATACTACATGGCAAAAGGGACTTTGCAGATATGATTAAGGTTAGAGACCTTGAGACAGGATAATCCTACAAGTATGGAAGCTGTTGCCAGAAAGAGATGGGACAATGGAAGAATGGTCAGAGAAATGTAATGTGAAGACTCAACCTGCCAAAGCTGGTTTGGAAAGTGAAGGAAAGGGGCTATGAACTGAGGAATGCTGGCCACCTCTATAAACTGGGGGAAGACCTCACTTGGCAGTCAATGAGAATGTGGAGGTCTTGGACCCACAACTGAAAAGGAACTGAATTCTGCCAACACCTGAATGAGCCGCAAAATTTCCCCTAGGAATCCAGAAATAAATGCAGCCCTGCAGACGTCTTGATTTTAGCCCAGTGAGACTTGTGTAGGAGTTTTGACCTAGAGAACTATAAGGTAATGTGTATCAATATAATAAATTATTAAAAACTAATATATACTGGCTTGCAAATTTAGAAATTGTAAGAGGCAGTATAGCTCATTGGTTAAGACCATGGTGGATTTGAAGGTCAATTTGCTTGGGTTCTAATCCCAAATATGTTACTTATTAGATGCATGACAAGAAGCAAGTAATTTAACTTCCAATGTCTTAATTTTTTTCATCTGTTACAGGAATAATGATATAGTCACTCATACTAGTTAGAGTTAAAGAATATGTTAAAATAAGACTATTACAAAGCCTCAATAATAATGTAATTTGAAAACTAAGATATTTCTTTCTCACATCATAGTCGAAGGTGAGTGTCCCACTTGGCAGTGGCAGTGGTTTTATACAAACCAGATAGGCCATGGCTCTGCCTTCGTAAACGGGTGGGATTCCAAGGTTGTTCTAGTTCCCCTAGTAGCAGAACTCTAGGGACAGAGATGTCCCCTTAAGAAAGTCGAGTGGAAGTGCTATCCACATTCTACTGGAGGGAGCTCAACTGTTACTAGTTATTTTTTCCAGAGGTTCTTGGGGGCCTTGCTGTCATTCTAACACAAGTGATCATTTAAGAAATATACACTAAATCTTTTCAGATCTTATATCTAATCTTTAAAATCAAGCATATTAGCTAAGCCTCTACCTAGTTTACAAATAAGAAATCAGGAGTCTAGGCCAGGTAACGTCAAAGCCTGTACATTTACACTAACCAAAGTATGTCTCTCCTTTAAGTGATATTAAAAAGTTAAGAACCATTACAGTTTAAGAACAGAAATGATCAAGGAAAAAAATAAAATAAACAGGAGACTAACTAGGGAGAAAAGTGTAGCAAACATTATACAAGACAGAAATCCAGGTGTTGGAACTCTAGGGCAGCTCTGCCACTGTCCACCTGACTTGAGTAAATTCATTCTCCTCTCTGGGCCTCATTTCTTCATCTGTAGAGTGGAGCCATGGACTAAATGTTTCTCTTTCCAGCTCCAACATTCTGTGATTCGATTTGGAAAATAGCAAAACCAAAATTTGTAAGCAGGAAGAAAGAGTGTGGTTTTAAAAATTGTCTCAGTTTGGGAAATAACAAAAGAAAGCCCCAGTGACCAAAACAAGGAAATCAGATGAGCCTTGGGGCTCAGAAGACAAGCTGCAACCTGTTGGGTCAGTCACACCTGCTTCTCACATTCCTTCCAAGGGCAGTCCCAGGCCTGTGCACAAAGCAGTGAATGGAAATTTTAAGGGGAAATCCTGGAGGTGGAGACAAAGACCATGGAGACGGCTTCTGGAGACTCCTGTCCCCAGAAGCAAGCTGAGCTTCCCAACAGAAGTATGAGGAGCTTTTCCTTGGAAGAAGGGAATAAGAAAGGTGTCTCAACCTGCTTGCACACGGGATAGCAACCTGGACTAGGAAGCCAAAGACAAAGATTCTAGAGCCTGGCTTTGGCACTTGGAAGATGTGTGATGATGAGTTACTCAACCTCTTTGGACCTCAGTTTTCTGATATGTGAAATGAATATAATCTATAGGAGAGTAGAAAATTTAAGATATCCTGAACTCTAATTGCCTAGATTATTTTAGACACTCTTATCAATTATCTCATTTAACTTTTGCAATAGTGGTAGGGAAATTTGTAGATTCATTCAACAAACAAGAAAACTGAGGAGAGTTAAATGGAGCGAGATTTACCCAGGAGAGCAGAATTTTAACTTAGGTTTGTCAAAACTTGGGTTATTTTCAGTAAGCCAATGTCTCAAAGATGATGATACCTGTGAAAGTGATTTGTGAACTATTAAGTGCAACAAAATGCAAGGCCTCATAATCCTGAATTGATGCAGAAATTTAGAAATTATCCAGAAGTGACATTCTGATGAAGGAATGGGCTTTTTTTTCAGGGCTTTTTCCTTTGTTCAGCTTCCCACTCCATCCTTAATCTGCTTATTTTCTAGGCAAACGACAGTGAAAATACTGGATAAGGAATCAAGAGACTTTATTACACTTAGTTCTGGCTGTGCCACAGAAACAACAATCTTGAGAAGTCACTGGTTCTTTCCTTTGAAAAATGAGGTGTTAGGTTAGAGGTGATTGCCAAGGCTCCTTCGGCTAAGACACTTCAGTGACTCAGGGAAGCCTAGGGCACTTAGAGAGTGGCGCCTCACTCACTGTTATGGTTGGTTCCCATTCTGACCTCAGGTACTTCCATAACCCTTCCCTCTGCGGGGCAGTCAGTCCCTTTTTGCCCTCTCCCTGAGTTAAACCCCATTTGAGCCTAAGAGAAGTCTGGAGCCTAGGAGGAGTGGTTACAGATTTAGAAATCTCTGGTGATAAAGTATTCACTCAGCCAGCTGTACACACCAGCCACAGCCCCAGGTTGTAAAGGCAGCTACCTCCCCACAATTCTTACTGGTATTTCAGTCCCGGAGGGGTAGGCATAGAACACAGAATAGGGGCTGGAGGAGGAAGAAACTGAAGTCCTGCATCTAGCTATTTGCTCTTGGATATACCAACCACTCCCTCCTTTATTACATGCCCATTGTTGCAGCAATTTCCCAAGAATTACAGGAACTTGTTTACTTGTAGTCTACCTTACAGAGACCTTTTAGCACACTTAGCTTCACCTAATCAATGTGAAATGAGTGAAAACAAGGAGATAAGCATAAAACAGGCAAGTTGCTGGTTTTTACAGATAGTAAGAAGTACACATTTTTAAAGCACATTACTAGTAAAATCTTAGGAAAACAATGTTAGTGGACGCTGGCACTGTGGAATGGGCTGTGCCTTCTGTGAGTTACACACACATACGCACACAGCCTGAGCATAGAGTTCACTACTGACTGACTGGCTGGCTGGCTGGCTGTTAACAATGTGGGAAAGTAAACCTCTCTCAGAGCCACACGCTTTAGGATTAAGTAAATTGCCAAGGGCTAAAAGGATATAGTACCACCTACTTCCGAACAGGACAAGGATTCAAAAGAGATGCAGCTCCTGAAAC
>NW_011889086.1:1159697-1162163 GCF_000151845.1 Pteropus vampyrus | reverse complement strand
CAATATGAAATTTCCGTTCCTGCAAAAAAAGTATTAGAATTTGAAATAAGAAATCCGAGTCATGGGAAATTAGAGACCAAAGTGATATAAACCGGAGGCAAGTTTTCACCAACTCCATCTTTTAGTTTGTGCCTTTTCCATATTTTATTAAATTCGTGTTTTGTTTTGTTTTGTTTTTTAAAAAAAGATCACAGCAGCATTATCAAAGACAACATATGTACAAACATTTTACAAAAGAAACATTACTAATTGTAATAAGGCAGAGCTGAAGACTAGACGCTGAGTTTCTGGGGCAGAGTCTGCCCTCAAACAAAGACATCTAAAATGTGTTCAGGAAGCTGAAACAGGCTTCATTCTCTGTGACAAGCATATGTGGCTGGTAATACAACGACGGTCAAGAAGGATACTACACTGGCCTCATCAGGAAGGCCATGATACAAGTGGAGCTAATTAAATAACTTAAACCCAAGACAGTAAAAGCGCTGTTTCCCATGTAAATGCATTTAAGCTTTCAACATCGATTGCTTCATTTACAAAGATGCTGGATTGTCATACAGACACTTGATTCTTACATATAGCCCTATGCCACACTTTCCTTAACTCTTTGAGTCACGTTTCTTGTCGGACCAAAAGGGAAGGAATTTTAGAAATGCTCCTTTCAAGACAGAAGTCAGAAAGAGACGTGACCCTGAGAGCAGGATCTGTTAAACTTGGCGGGCTGGGAAGAGGCAGGAAATTCGGAAATGTTTCCTTTGGGCCAAGATTCAAGAAGCATGATCCACTTTGGTCTGGGACCCTGCAGAAACCCCGTTCCCCACCCGCCCCCAGCCCTGCCCGTACCTACAAACTCGGTCCCTGTCTCAACTCCCCCAGTTCCTTGATCTCCACCTTCTTGTACTTCCCCGACTTCCTTCGGTTGCTGATCACCAGGACGGCCACGCCGGCGACGAGGGCCAAAACGATCACTACGATGACGGCGATGAGGCCACTCGTGAGGCGCTTCATGGAGAACTGGGGGGGCTTCTCGTCCAGGTAGTAGATGAGTGTCCGCTCCACCAGCAGGGGCTCGCCACGCACGTTCAGGTCGAGGCCGTCGCGGCCCGGGAACAGCGACTCCCCCTTGGCGTCCCTCTCGAAGTAGTAGGCAGCGTCGGCGATGTCCACATCTCCGGGAGCCTTCTGCGACATGTTCTGCTGCAGCTCGATCTGGATGGTGGGCTGCTCGTAGTGCACGGCCGCCACGAACCTGGGGGGCAGCTGGTAACGCTCGTGGAAGAGCCGCCGCAGCTGGGCGTCCAGATCCGCGTGATCGAAGGCGCGAGAGGCTGGGCGATGGCGCAGTTCGATGAGGATGTGGTGGGTGCGCACCAGGTCATCGCAACGCAGACTCAGGTCGCCCTTGTCCGTGCGGCGCACCCCCACCGAGTTCACGCACCAGCACACCGACGTCTGGTTGCACTGGCGGGCTTTGAAGCGGCCCTCGTGGTCGCAGTCGGGGTCGTACAGGCCGTCGTTGTCCACGAGCGCGTGCTCGCTCGGTCGTACCAGCGAGCGGCCGTGCTTGGGGGCTGTCATGCGCGCCTTGAGCAGCAGGCATTTGGAAGTCAGCGTGGAGCAGTTGACCTCGAAGCCCGAGCCGAGGGCACGGCACTGGCAGCGGCCTCCGGGGCCGTCCCGGCTGCAGATGGTCATCTTATTGGTGGGGCACGTGCAGTTGGCCTCAGCGGCAGCATGGCTAGCCACCGCCGCCAGAAGCAGCAGCGAAAGCAGCGGCTGCGACTGCAGCGCGAGACCCGGGCCCCGGGCCATGATGGGGCCTAGGAGCGCGGACGGGACGCGGGCGGACGGGGCTCTGGGGCTCAGGGGCTCTGGGGCTTTGCTGGGCTCCGGCTCCGCAGTCTGAGTCAGTTTCCAGGCTTCTGCCGCCGGCCGCTCCCTCTCGCTCTTATACTCCGCTGGACCTGCCGGGCTGGTTCCGCCGCCAACTCACCCTCTGGTATTTGGGTGACACATCCCGCACGCCCCGTCCCCGTCCCCGTCTCCGTCCTACAGAAGGCACAGCACGCCCTGCGCCGTCCGCGATAGGATCAGGGGAGCGGAGGGTGCCCCTCCCTTCTCTGGACCGAAAGCCTGAGAGAGGAGAACCGATACTCACCTAAGAGCCGCCTGTGACTCGCCCCCGGCCCTCTTGGCCCCACCTGTGGAGGAACCCGCCCTAGGCGCAGCTTCTAGCTGAGTACTTTGAACGGGGGTCCTGGCCCCTCTCCTGGGCTGGAATTCTCGGGAATTGCATCGAAAAGTATTGCGGGACTGTCATGCTTTTGTCCCCTATCTCCTACTCCTTTTTCTCCTCTTTCCCAGCCCTTGTTCCTGCTTTAAGTTCTTTAACTTCCTGCTTTAAGTTCTTTTACTTCCTCTTTTCCCAGTCCTCGTAATAGCACAGATTTTTATAGTTTACAGTTCACA
>NW_011889086.1:1140445-1158212 GCF_000151845.1 Pteropus vampyrus | reverse complement strand
GTTCAGGTCGAGGCCGTCGCGGCCCGGGAACAGCGACTCCCCCTTGGCGTCCCTCTCGAAGTAGTAGGCAGCGTCGGCGATGTCCACATCTCCGGGAGCCTTCTGCGACATGTTCTGCTGCAGCTCGATCTGGATGGTGGGCTGCTCGTAGTGCACGGCCGCCACGAACCTGGGGGGCAGCTGGTAACGCTCGTGGAAGAGCCGCCGCAGCTGGGCGTCCAGATCCGCGTGATCGAAGGCGCGAGAGGCTGGGCGATGGCGCAGTTCGATGAGGATGTGGTGGGTGCGCACCAGGTCATCGCAACGCAGACTCAGGTCGCCCTTGTCCGTGCGGCGCACCCCCACCGAGTTCACGCACCAGCACACCGACGTCTGGTTGCACTGGCGGGCTTTGAAGCGGCCCTCGTGGTCGCAGTCGGGGTCGTACAGGCCGTCGTTGTCCACGAGCGCGTGCTCGCTCGGTCGTACCAGCGAGCGGCCGTGCTTGGGGGCTGTCATGCGCGCCTTGAGCAGCAGGCATTTGGAAGTCAGCGTGGAGCAGTTGACCTCGAAGCCCGAGCCGAGGGCACGGCACTGGCAGCGGCCTCCGGGGCCGTCCCGGCTGCAGATGGTCATCTTATTGGTGGGGCACGTGCAGTTGGCCTCAGCGGCAGCATGGCTAGCCACCGCCGCCAGAAGCAGCAGCGAAAGCAGCGGCTGCGACTGCAGCGCGAGACCCGGGCCCCGGGCCATGATGGGGCCTAGGAGCGCGGACGGGACGCGGGCGGACGGGGCTCTGGGGCTCAGGGGCTCTGGGGCTTTGCTGGGCTCCGGCTCCGCAGTCTGAGTCAGTTTCCAGGCTTCTGCCGCCGGCCGCTCCCTCTCGCTCTTATACTCCGCTGGACCTGCCGGGCTGGTTCCGCCGCCAACTCACCCTCTGGTATTTGGGTGACACATCCCGCACGCCCCGTCCCCGTCCCCGTCTCCGTCCTACAGAAGGCACAGCACGCCCTGCGCCGTCCGCGATAGGATCAGGGGAGCGGAGGGTGCCCCTCCCTTCTCTGGACCGAAAGCCTGAGAGAGGAGAACCGATACTCACCTAAGAGCCGCCTGTGACTCGCCCCCGGCCCTCTTGGCCCCACCTGTGGAGGAACCCGCCCTAGGCGCAGCTTCTAGCTGAGTACTTTGAACGGGGGTCCTGGCCCCTCTCCTGGGCTGGAATTCTCGGGAATTGCATCGAAAAGTATTGCGGGACTGTCATGCTTTTGTCCCCTATCTCCTACTCCTTTTTCTCCTCTTTCCCAGCCCTTGTTCCTGCTTTAAGTTCTTTAACTTCCTGCTTTAAGTTCTTTTACTTCCTCTTTTCCCAGTCCTCGTAATAGCACAGATTTTTATAGTTTACAGTTCACAGGCATTATCCCATCCTCACCTCAGTCCTTACAGGTGATGAAGTCGAGGCGTGGAGACTTAGAGTCTCTCAGCCATCATTTTTCTCAGATTCCTGGGAGAAGTCTTTGGTTCTCTGCCTGGCTGTTAATGAGACCTCAAATAAATGTTTGTGGAGACGGAATGGTGCAGATCTGAAGACAGGTTATAAAGCACTTCTGTTACTCATGGTATCGTGGGTAAAACCCAGGTGTCCTGGTGTCGAATCTGTTAGAAGTTCTGTTAACTACATTTTCTCTTTCCTAAACACACAAACACAATGTTTATGCATATACTCAGTATAGGGAGAAGAAAAGGAACAATTTTTTTTTTTAAAGAACCAGCGAGACTATAAAGAGTTCTTTGTACAATTTGATTCTAAAAGAACAAATCATTGCTTTTCTCTTTTCTGTGTCTCATATAGGTCACTGAACCACTGCAAATAAAGAATGGGCCTGTGGGAAGTTGCTTGTCTGACACTGTGTGGCTTACTTTAATGGAGTTTCTTTTGAATCTCTTTTTTGAATCATTGAGAAAGTCCAGGGTTTCAAAGCTTTGGAAAGGTTAATAATAATTAACAAGCTATAATTAATCCCAGGTCCTCTGTCAAAGCACAATTTATATGTTCAGAGCATTACCGGCATAGTACGAGGGTGTTGTTTAACACATGAAAGCCAGCCGGGCATCTACCCCATTAATTTTCAAGGAATTCCTGAGGCAGGTAGGTGGAAATATATTATTCTCCCTTTGCAGGTAGAGAAAGCAGACACATGTGGGGCAATATCTTATAAACAAGCACCAGGCATGTGGGAATATTCCACTGCTCTCTACCCCTACTCTCTCTATTCAGATTCTTAGTCTACTCAGGTTCCAGTTTCTTTCCCCCCTCCAACTCCCAGTCCATGGTGTGTCAAAGAAGGCTTTCTAAATTTCAGATCTGTGCCCATCTCCTCTTTGCTGAAGCCCCTTTGAGCACAGAGTGGAAGGTGCTTTTGGCTCCCAGGATAAAATTCATTCTTCTTAAGTTAGCACACAAGATCATCATATATGACCTTGGGCAAGCTACTTAACTTCTCTGTGCCTTAGCTGACTCATCAGTAAAATGGGGATAATAAAAGTACCTACCTAACAAGGTAGGTATGAGAATATAGATACCCACTTAGAACACTATCTTTTCTAACAGTATCTGCATTTAGTAAGCATAGATAAGGGTTAGCTGCTGTCATGGTTACTATCATAATCATCATCTTCATCTTTCTCCTGCCAGCCTCTCCAGTCTTCCTCAAAGGCTCTTTTCAAGCCTTTGTACAGTCATCTACCAGGAGTCTCCTCTTCTTCATCTATTAGTATAAAATTGGTTTGTAGCCGTTGGGTCGCCTCCAGGAAGCCTTCCCTGATATGCCCTTGCTATTTCACTCAGGGGAATGCCCCTCTCTATACTTTCTTATTTCCTATAACATACTATAATGGCAACACTAACTTTTCTGGGCTTCTGTATACCTATCTAAAATAGAGATAATAGCATCTATTTCATAGGTTATTCTGATAATCAAATCCAAATAGATGAGATAGTAGATGGCAAAGCTTTGTAAACTGTAAGACATTATAAAAATGTTAGGTTATATTTTTGTTTTTAAAATATCCTATTTTCTCACTTTTCCATGGTAGCCACAATCCTCTGTAACTGGCATAGCCACCTGCTTGATATTCCAACAGGTCTCAGGCTGGCAAGAGGAAAGCTGATGGGGAAGGGTTCTCAGAACTGGGGAATGTACAAAACGATGTCTTTGACTGCTTAGCTAAGTAATCCCAAATGGCTAGTGCTCAGAGGTCTCCAAACCTCTGTCTTTTCCATCCATGTTAAGTTTTGGGAGAAAGGGGATAGAAGGAGCCTGCTCTTAATATCCTCTGTGGAAGGTGGGGTGAGCCAAAGATGCCTACCCCATTCCACCAGTTTAAATTCTGTGATTCTGCCAGTCTTTTCCCAACAGGCACCCAAACACTAGGATGAGTTTACTAAGTGAGCACAGCCCCAGCTCTGATTCTCTCTCCCTTCATCCAGTCCCTGCCTAGGAGAGCTAAATAACACTATTAGCTTTCTGTCTTTATTTATTTATTTTTAATCTTTAAATATTTAACAAAAGCATTCCATGAAGTTGGACTTGTCAGGTGTATATCGAGGGCAGGAACCACACCTGAGATTGTAGCCTCAGCACCAGTATATATTAGGCACTCAGTAATATTTATTGGGTTAATTAATTAACATTGAGTTGTGCCCAGAATGTTGTGGTATCAATATACTCTTCCTAGGAGTGTTCTTGTTCATTTCCATACTTCTCTCTTAGTCCAATTCTTATCTCCTACCCCAGCCACAAACCTCTGTCCCCACTCTAATCTACCCTCCAAATACCCAACTTCAAGGAAGACTGAACAATGTTACCCTGAGTGTTATTTTCGCTTTTATGCATGATCCCAAACTTTATTAGCCTTGTGGCTGGAGGGAGGAAGAATGTGGTCTGATGAGTCTAAGAACATGCAGGAATTCTAGAGACAAGCAGTTTAGTGCGGTTGAAAGAAAATAGACTATGGATCCACTGAGACTTTGCCTCAAGTTCTAGTTTTATGTTATTCTCTGAGCCTCAATTATAAAATGGGGGTAATAGTGCCTACATTTCCCCAACATCCATAAAAGGAAAGACTTTCCATCTTTTTATTAAGAATGTGCTTTTCCCCTTTTGAACCTCATACTTCATCTATTTTTGTGTTTTGTTTTCTAAACTGGTGTTAATTATCTGTCACTGGTATAAGACTGATACAAACATATCAGTTTCATATTTCAGGGTGCGATTTATAAAAACAAAAAACAAAAATAAAACTGCTTTTGATTAATAAAAAAAACTTACCATCCATAATTATTTTAATGATTCAAGATAAAGAATAGAAAATACCCAACACATGTTTGGCATATACTAAGTAGAATTAATCTTAGTTATTATTATCAGCCATCTCAGGAATGTGAGGTTGCTTTGAGATCATTAAAGGTTTCTGCACAAAGCTGGTAATTGTGAGAACTGCTGAAGATCAGGTCTATGGAGCTGGGCGTTAGGGAGGGGAGCTGCCTGGGAGCCCTCATCATCCTGACCCCCAGAGTGCAGGAATATGGAAAATATCTAAATGCAGATAGTGCCTTAACATTTCTACTTTTGTTATCTGCTGATCCCTACAACACCCCCAGGGAGTAGACAGGGAAAATATTATTATGCCTATTTTACAGACGAAGAAACAGAGGCTTTGGGAGAAGGGGAGTTGCTCATGGTCACATGCTTATAAGTGGTGAGATCAGGCCTCGAATCCAGGTCTCCTGACTGCAATTGTACATCTAAATTAACAAAAATGGAAGAAGATTGAAGGGGTTCAGAGGTTAGAGTCTCATCTCATGTTCCTCGGGTTTTCTTTTATTTTTCTTTTTTTCTCTTAATTGTACAAATATTTTTTAGAAAGTGCTGGTTTCAAGAAGAGCGAAACATAGCTAACTGTATAGAGCGCAACAGTGAGCCCACACTTGAAAACCCTATGACTTACGCCATTAACCACCAGTTCCCCTGCCTTGGAGTGGAACTGGTCCCCATGGTTTTGCTTCGTTGTGATGAAACAGTTTCAATTCTCTGCTGCCAGGCCACTTTCAGGCTCTTCCGTTTGGTTTCCTTTTTTGTAGAACAGGGACAATGGTTACCTCTTTGAGACATTGTGGGGATTCAGTGGTGAAATGTTTGTGAAGCTGTCTGGGCCATGTCCGGAGAGCCTCACTCTTCGGTCTGGCCTGATCACAGTCAGCTTCTGCCTCTATAAGGAGAAGCCATTGAGAAAGCGACAGTGCCCAGGGGCCAGTCAGGGATTTTCTTCCTCCAGGGAGGGAGCTTGGAGCCCTAGAGGGAGCAGGTGATCTTTCAGCCAGAATGCAGCAAATGCAGAGAGAGAAATGGGCTGTGGTGATTTTTAGCTCAAGGTGGAGGAAGGATGCCCCAAGAAACAAACCACAGAAAAAATGAAAAGTCAGCCCCAGGCTGGAGAGTGGGGTGCAGAGAATGGAATAGATAAGGGGTATATAACTCTATCTTCCATTTTATTTCTTTAAAAATATGACTCGAGTATTGTAAAATATTAGAATTCAAAAGAGCCAGGGGATGGGTACACTCTCTGTATCTTCTTGTTTGCTATTATTAAAATGTTTATGATAAAAAAAATTTAAATCAAGTCAATCTCTCAAATTAAGTTTTATAACAAGTATTTTGGGTAAAGTTTCTGTTTTTGCTTCTATATGTCTTTTTTTTTTTCATTTCCATAGTTTCTATTATTAATGTGAACTGCCATTTGTTGATCACCATCATTGTGCCAGGCAATTAATAAATTCCCTATAACCTTCCCAGCAACTCTACAAAATAATTTCTCTTGTCTCCATTCACCTGATGAGGAACCTGAGACTTAAAGTCACATAGCTGGGAATCAGTAGAGGAGGGATTTGAACCCTGGTCTGGTGACACAAACATTTACACTTTTCTATTACAGTTTAGTCTCTTGCTAAAGAGTTGTAAATGAGAGAGTATAGGTCAAAGACATTTGGATGGTAAATTGAGTTTGGCTGGGTCTAGGCTGCCTAGGGAACGGAATGTCTGATCTTTTCACTTTTTCAGCAAGACAACAGTTTCTCTGTTTATGCTTGCTCATTTGGGTGGGGCCTGACTCAGTCTTTTATGAGCAGTTGGCTGTGACAGCTATGGTTGTGCTTGGTTTTTATAGTTCATCAGGATTTAAAAAGTGACGAGAACTTCACTCGAAAAGTGTGTTGATCTCCTGTCCAGGATCTTCTCCGTGATCGTTGAGTCACAATTTCCTTGACACAAGCTACAAACCTTAAATGGCTCCCCTCTCACGCTGGTCTCTTCCTCTAGGAGTAGTCGGCTTCTTTTCCAAGGGCTTTACCCTCAGGGGAAAGCCAATAAAACACCCAATAGCTTCGTAGTTACTTTGTAGTTAATCTCACTGGCTCTTGGGCCCATCAGTTTCCCGAGAGATTTGGCAACAAATGAGAAGAGTTTGAGAAATCTTGCCACAACATTCCTGAGGCAGCTAGGGTTCTCCAACCACACGGTTATGAGTCATGGAGCTTCCTTTCCCAGGGCCGGCCAGGTGACGTGTGACACCTGTAGCGGGGTGTGGAGGCGTTTGCTGTTTCTAAGCACTTTCAGCTGTTGTGGAAGTGAGGCCAGTGGTGAGAGGTCTCGGATGCGTGCTGCCACCCCCAAACTAGCTGGGCAATCTTGGTCCAAGTGATGCTCCTTAGAATTATTGAAAAGGATCTTAGAGGTCATTTATTCCAGTCTCCGACCCGAAGAGAGGAATCCTTCCACCAAATCCTAAGCAGGTGCTTATGTGCTACCAGGGCTGATGAAACATCCATCCTTCCCCGCAAGACAGCTTGTTCCGGTCCCAAGCAAGTTTACAAGAAAGTTCGTCATAAATATTTAGGAAAATTCTGTGCCTCTGTAATTTTCACAAACGAATCCAAATTTTCATTCTTGGAGTGATAAAAAGTAAGTGATTTTCACCTTTCACTCAATGGTTCCTCAGGGGTTCATTTGAAGCCAGCTCTCTTGTCCCTTAGTTCTTTTCCTCTCTCCTTCCTGCCTCTTCCCTTGCTTTTCTCTAGGTGAAATATCCCTATTCCCTCATCCTTCCTCTTGTGCCAAACTCACACCCTAGGTTGTGCTGTTGTTTCCATCAGTGGCCTAGTTCACCGAGTGACATTAGGTAACCAGGCCGTCTCGGGAGATACCAGCAGAGGATCCCCTGGAAGTTGTGAAGGAAGGGTTTGCCCCTATTCCCCCGCCTCTCTATTCCTTTGCCTAGGAAGGTAGGTATGACCCCAACTGTCATTTACCTGCTACATGCCAATTTCCTCTTTTCTAGGAACAGATGTTTTCTGGGTAATACCGGTAATGTCTACAATTTATTGAGAGCCTATCATGGGTTATCTTTATCTTTGCAACATCTAAATGAGATAGGTTCTGTTATAGCTTCTCTAGAAATAAGGAAACTCAGATAAAAGGGCACTTGACCAAGAATACATAGACAGTAAATGGAAAGGCTAGAATTCACATTCTTTATTGTCTGGTCCTGGAGATTATGTTCTTTCTGTTATACCATGCTGCTACATGAATTTTCTGAATTTTCTGAACCCAAATGTTTTAAAACTCCACCACACTTTTGCAGAAGTTCTCTAGTGTATAAGTTCAAACTATATCCCAACCTTTTTTTCAACCTCACCTGCTGAATCAGAACACCAAAATAGTCTCTTAACTGAATCCAAGTGATAACAGATGGGACTTCAATTTTATACAACAACTCACAGTTTTACTGTGTGATGTCTTGGTTGAACTCATCCTTTTAGGGAAGCAGATAGGTATTACTAGCACTGTGCAGGTGAAGAAAGTCCAGCCTACTGAAGGTTAATGGCTTGTCCAAAGCTGGAGAGCAGGACAGAACCTTCCTGTCTTCCTGGCAGTAGGCACTTTTTCTCAACTCTGATGCCACTGTTCCCATGGAAACAAGAACCCCAGCCCTCTCCTCTGCTGTGGTTTGTCCTTCTGCTCTACTCCGTGGCTATCTATCTTGAAATGTCTCCAGTCCCATCGGTCCAGGAGCGCAGTGTACAGAAGGCTTGAACTCCACTTCTACTCTCAGCAGATGTGAGTCACTAGATTCTCACTGGGAACGGAAGTAGAAGTGAGGAAGAGTGGGAGAGAGGAAAAATTCAGAAGTCTAGGGAGAATGAGCAGGCACAAGAGAAGGGACTTCATTGTTCTCTAATGCGGGAATGTAGGGGTTCAAGACAAAGGACCAGAAAGCCCCCATTGTTCCTCTGGATGCAAGAAATTGGACTCATTATTTTGGATTAGTGTGGGAAGCCCTGGCTCTGTCAGCTAAACTTCAGCTGTAACCTTCCTAATCATGACTGATGGGCAAATCAGGACTGCCCGCAAAAGCCCTTCCAAAGACATGAGATGCTGCCAATCAGAAGATAACTAGGAACCAACAGAACCTGCCCAGCATTCTGTACCTCCTTGCCTCACACACACTAGTGACTCGTCGTACATCCATTCACCATCTATTCAGCCAGACAGACATCATTAATTCATTTAATACCCTTACTTTGAGACAACCATAACAGCACCTAATCCTGAGCTCACAGTCCACACACAGCCATGACTGCCAAGTGGAGGCTCAATACATATTTGTCGAATAAATAATAGGAACATATGAATAATTACAATAAAGAGGTCTAAACCAGAGTTCCTATCCTCTCCACTAACATGGATTATTCACCTAGAGTTGCAGAATACATCAGAAGAAAAACCTAGGAGATGAGATTTGCTCTTAATCTTGGCTCTTTTTTTTTTTTCTCAGTGATGCATCTGTACAGCTTGGGGAGAGGGTAGGCAGGGGTGAGGGAAACAACACAACCTAAAGGATGGCATTTGCATTAAGAAAAGAAAAAGGCAACTAAAATAACATTTGAGGAGCGGGGAGAAAGATGGGGTAAAAAGGGTCAAATATGTGGTGACAGAAAGAAATCTAATTATGGAAGGGGAACACGCAATGCAATATATATATATATATGCCTTACAGTTAAATTGTACACCTGAAACTTATTGGATTTCATTAACCAATGTCACCAAAAAATAATAATAATAATAAAAATCAACAAACCAGGCCTGAGAGAACTATGACTTCAAATGGCAAAGGGCTCAGGCAAAATAAGTTGACACTTATTTCTTCCATCTGCATTAGGATTTGTCCAGTTTCTGGATTTCCATACCTTAACTGTGTCTAAGCACTTTGGTTTGTCTAATTTTGATAGATTAAGCAATTCAGCTTAAGCAGAGAATAAGTTCCAATCTACAAGGAGTTTAATAGGATTTGAATTAAATTTCATAATTTTCAATGTGCCACACATTCAATTATTTTCATTCAGTGCCCTATTTATGCAACTTCAAGATTATTGCATTTTAAAATTTAAAGTTGTTTTTCTCTATATTTTTAGGAGTTTGCAAAATCCAAATGGTAAATAATAAATCTCAACAACAAAAATAAAATAAAATAAAATAAAATAAAATAAAATAAAATAAAATAAAATAAAATAAATCATTTGTCCATAAAAGACACTAAAAAGAGAATATTTTTGGAACAAAAATCACAATCCAAATTGATAACATCGAAAGATGATAGAACTGAGATGACTTTCTAAGAAAGCTAGTCCAGTAGTTCTAATCTGCTCTTAGTCATGGAATCCATTTCTGAGGAAAGTGATAGATTCTTTCCTCACATAAATGCAACTGTGCACAAACACTAAACTTGTACAGTTTCCAGTGGAGGCATCACAGAATCCCTGAAATTTATTCATTTCAAGGACCCTCCCACCCCCAATTTAGAATCTCTGATAGAGTTCAACACCTTCACCTCATTTAACAGAGACAGTAAAATGACTTCTTCAAGTTCACACAGCCAATTAGTGAAAACATTAGGCAGTTTGGTTTTAAGAAGAAACTCAGAAACCAGCTGCCTGAGTTCAAATCTCAACTTCATCATTTATCAGCTACTTAACTTTCAATAACCACTTAACTTCTCTGTACCTCTGTTTTCTTATCTGTAAAATGGGGATAATAGTAACCTATTTCATAAGGTTATTGTGAGCATTAGGAGTTCATCTATATTAAAATCTTTGCGTAGTGGGTAACAAACTTTTTGTAAAAGGCTAACTAGTAAATATTTTAGGCTTTGTGGGATAAAGAACAAAATTCAAGACTATTAAGGAGGTACTTATAGAATTATTTTAAAATGTAAAAATCATTCTTAGATCATAGACCATACAAAAACAGGACTTGGTCCACAGGTTTATAATTTACTGACCCTTATCTTAGAGTGGTAACTGGCTCCCAGTAAGCACTGGCAAAACAAGGCTCTTTCAGCTGCCAGGAACACCTTCATGTAGCAAAATAACAACAGGAAACAAGATGCTGGCAGACCAACTCAGCCAACCTGTTGGTTACAAATAAGCTGAGGTTACTAAGATGTATGGAGTCTCCCTGCTCTGCCCTGTGGCAAACGCCTTCCCATCCATATTCAGATCAAACAGGCAAAGTGGCCAAAACTCTAATTATTTTCAGGAATCCTCAAGTCAGATGCCAGCATCATGGGGCGGAGACAGATGGGAGGAACTGAGACCACAGGTCTTGGTTTCTGGGCAGGGGTAGAGACACGAGAAGGAGAAAGGGCCTTTCCCAAGTTACCAGTGTTCTGGGCTTGGGAGCTCTCAGCTGCCTTCCAGCTATGGGGCACTGGGAACGCCCTGACTCTTTCACCTATAAGAGGCCGGTTCTGCCAGGCGAGCTACCTTCTGCCCACATCTACTGTACATTAGAGCAGCCCTGCCTGGGGCAGCTCCAGACATGAACTCAACCTCAGTGGGTTAGAAAGAACCCCATCATCTATTCCCAATTGCTTCATTGTACCCATAGGAATGATAAGGGCCAAGTTGAGGAAATGCCTTCCCTGAGATTGGATAACAAGGGGTTAGAAACCTGGACTCCCGCCCACACTAGTGAAGGTTTTTGTGTTTGGCACATCATAGAAACTATCCGAGGAGCCATTCAGTCTGCTTTTGTTGTTGTTGTTGATGATGTTCATCACAGTATAACAGGATTTGACCTGGATACAAGCCTCTGCAGAGTTCATTAAATAGGTTTATCGACATTTCCTTAGGTTTTATGGGCTAGGCTCTGTGCTTGATGAAAAAGTTGAAAAAAAGATTCAATTTCTACATTCAGGAACCTCAACTACAATTCCATATGTTTATTGTTACTATTGGTTGATTTGCGCATTTGTTCATTCATTCGACAGACGTTATTGGGCACTGCGCTAATGCTGGGAATATAGCATTTATTAAAGTCTCTGCTTCTATGGAAATTATACTCTAGTGGGAGAGATAAACAATAAACAAATATATGTGCAGAGTAGTGTGCAGGTAGATGTTTAACAACGGGTTCTCCGGGAAAAAAAAAAAAAGAGAGAGAGAGAAAAAATACCATAAGTTAGATTTTTATTGATGTAAATACTCTCCCTATGGCTAATTTTTGGCTACCAACATGACATTACTGAGTATCCATTTGGGAGAGATGCACACAATTGGCTCTTGTAAGCTGGTGACAACTGGCTTCACTACAGCACTACAAAAACACTGTGACTAATGACAAGTGCTTTGGGAAGAAAGAAGCAGGTTGAGGAGATGGAGAGTGTAAAGGGGTGCTATTTTAGATAGGCTGGTCAGGGCAGGCTTTTCTGAGGAGATGAGATTTCAACAGAGACCCGAATAAACTAAGGAAGCCAGTTATTGTGTGAATACTTAGAAAATGAGCATCCCAGGCAAAGGGTACAGCGCATGCAAAGTCCCTGAGTCAGGAATGTGCTTGGCCTGCTTGGGGAATGGCAAGAAAGCCAGTCTGCAATGAGCAGAGGATTTATGGGAGCACACAGTACTCGAATTGAGCAGAGATATGCGGAGCAGTAGTGGGAGGGAAGAGTTGGGACAGGCACCCTGGAGAAGGTAATGTTTGAAGGGAATCTCGAAATATGAGTGAGGTTTACCAGAAAGGTAGGAGTTCGGGACAGAAAGAGAAAGAAAGGGGAGTTTGGGGGAAAAGAATGGTGTGGGCAAAGGCACTGAAGGACTAATGACCAATTTTCCACTAGGGACAGACAGAGATATATTTCATTTAGGAAGATCACTGAAGCGGGCATTTGTGAAGAATACATTTGATGGGGAGACACAATAATCAGAGATGGCACTGGAGGCTG
The DNA here is from genome assembly GCF_000151845.1 of Pteropus vampyrus. Taxonomy (NCBI): domain Eukaryota; kingdom Metazoa; phylum Chordata; class Mammalia; order Chiroptera; family Pteropodidae; genus Pteropus; species Pteropus vampyrus. The sequence continues at coordinate 1,145,897 of NW_011889086.1, read as the reverse complement.
CTAGTGCAGGGTAGAAAGGGTGAGGGCCAGATTTAGGGCACGGAGGAAGGAATGGATTTGGAAGAGGAACCTCATGTCTCTTTAATGATTCACGCTAAGGGCTTCCATGCATCCCATCTTTCCTCATCTTCACAACAGCCCTCTGAGGTACGTGGGATATGCAGTGTGGTGGGTGAAAGATGGCTGCAAATCTTGGACACTCCTCCAATCTCTTTTCCTTGAATTTGGGCTGGCCAAGTGTCTCACTTAGAACCAATAGAATGTAGCAAAAGGGACACAGAGGGACTTCCAACGCTAGGTCAGAAGCAACCTGTCTGTTTCTGCCTTGGTCTCCTAGCTGCTTCCTCTGCGGGATGCCACTCGCCATGCGAGAAGCCTGACTACCCCTAAGACCACCTTGCCATGAAGAAGTCTTGGCTAGCCAAGTCCTAGAGGCCACATAGTGACAGAGGCACCCAACCAAGCCCCAGCTGTTCCAGCCCCGCCATCCCAGGTGCTGGTCTCGCAAGTGAAAAAGCCACTTTGGTCATCCCGCCTAGTGGAACCTTCAGATGACTCCAGCCCCAGCCACCATTTGACTGCAACTACATGACACCCCAGCTGGAGCTATCTAGCTGAACCCAGTCAGCACTGAACCCTGAGAGATAATCAGTTGTTGTAAGCTATTGTGTTTGGGGTTGGTTTTTCATGCAACAATAGATAATCAGAACATGTGATATCATCCCATTTTGGATGGAGAATTGAGGCTCAGAGAGATTAGAAGGACTTGTCAACATCACATGGCTAATAAGTGGCAGAGCCAGAGCTAAACCCAGGTGTGCTGACCTTTTGAACTGCTGTTTGAACTCTTTCCTGCTGTGTTACCATCCCCTCCTATGTCTTGGGGCTGGGAAGGGCAGGGATGAAGGTGGCCAGCTAACTGAGTCCTTTTGCAAGCCCAAAAGGGAGGTCCACTCATGGTGTTTATAGCAGCTCCATTCTCTGGGGAGTTTGAGAAGTGTGTCCCTTCCAGAATCCTGATGTCCTGGGGTGTCTCTTTCTGACATGTGCCCATGTTTTCCCTCTTTCCATTTAATCCCTGATCTCAACCAGGGGTCCCCTATAGAGTGGAAGAACTCACATACACTGAGCCTGATTTGGCTAAATATCTTTACGTAGTGTTAGCTCAGATAACCCCACAGCAAGTCTATCAGATGAGAACTGCTGTAACCGGTGGGATGTCAGCCTGAGAGAGGGGAAGGGCCTTGCCCAGACTCACAGGGCAAGTGAGTTTCAGAGCCTGGATTCCAACCCAGGTTTGTCTACTCTACAATCTGCATTCCTTCCACTGGAAAATGGGGCTAATGTTACACATGACAACATGGGGTGGTCGTGTGGTTTGGGGGAGATAACTCTCACGTACATGCCATGGTACATCATGGGTATTCAATACATGCTAATACCCCTCCCCCTCTCTCCTTCTACTCCTGCTCTATCTGAGAGAATTCAAGACTTCCCAAAGAGCAAGAGAAGTTCTTGAGTAGAAGAACAATACTCAGCATTTACTGAGCTCTCTGTGGTGCAGGTTCATGGATTATCTAATTTAATCCTCACAAATATGCTATGAATTAGGCACTATTATTAGCTCCACTTTACAGATGATGAAGTAAAGCCTCAGACAGATAAGTAACCTGCCCAGGACCACACAGCAGGTAAGAGATGGATTCAGAATCCAAACCATGCTCTTAAACAGTAAAGCCTGCCTTGGCCCCTGGACTGGAACTCCAATGCTAAGTGCATGCCTGGCATGCTGCTTGATGGAGCAGGACAGGGCAGGCTGTTTAATGAGAGGACCAACCTGGGGAAAGAATGAGGTCACATTCCAGGAGGCTGAGACAAGGCAATCTATGCATCACTTCAAAAGATTTGCTCTCTTGGAAAAAAGACTAGCAGGATTAGGTACCTGTGCCAAATAAAAAAACTGGTCACACAAAAGGGATATCAAGACCAAGCATAGGACTCAACTTTCAGAGCCTAAGGAGGACCAGACACCCAGACTTCTTTGAGGCTGGGCTCCGACCCAGAAGCCATGAGCACTGTCTTTCAAGGACTCATCCTGCTCCCTTCCCATTCTCGCCCCTAAACTCCAGAGAATCAATGGGCCTTTCCTTCAGGCTTTCACTCCTCTGTGTATGTGCCTTAAGCACTGATCACATTATTAATTAATTGATTGATTTAAAAAATTTTAAGCACCTACTTTGTTCCAGGCATTGCATTAGGAATTGCAAACAAGGTGTATTCATTGCCCCCTTGGGCCTTACATTCTTATGAGATAGCCAGACATTAAACTAGAAATGAACTTTGTGATAGGTGAGGTACAGGGTGCTGTAGGAACTACCTTTCTTCTTTTCTTCCTTCCCTCCTCTGTTGCTTCTTTTTCCCCTTCCTTCCTCAAGTACTTATTAAGCACCTACTATGTGCCAGGCCTGGTCTCAGTGCTAGGAATAAGCAGTGAACAACTGAGATAAGATCCCTGCCCTCTTGGAGCTTACTTTCCAGTGAAAATTGGGGGATTTGATCCAGGATAACAAACAAACAAACAAACAAACAAAAACTTGTAAGCCATGCTGAAGAGTTTGAAGAGAATTTTGTCTGTTTGTTAGAAGAAAACTTAATGGTGACTTTAGGCAAGGGAATGGTCTGAGCAGATTTGTGTTTCAGAAAAATCACACTGAACAGTGATATGGAGGATGAGAGAAAGGGGGTGAGACTGGTGGCAAACTGGAGGCTACTGGGATATCATGGGGGAGATGTGATGATGCCGAGATCCATGATGGTGACCTAGACCAAGCAGGGATGATGAGAAGGAAAGAGAGCCCACAGCTCCCACCACACAGGGTTAGCCAGTGACACAGGCACCCTGACCAGTGACAAAGCAGCACCTCTTAAAACTGATATTTTAAAAATAGACATCTATTTAGTGGGCATGGAGAGAAACAAAGTATCTGTTATTAAAAATTGCATGCCCATTTCTTTATGTTTATTACATGTACTGAAAATAGCACTTTAAATCATTTATAATCATTTTTTATTTCACAATTTCTTCATCACTTACAGCTAAGTAACAAACTGAGCCTCCATGTGAGAGGCTCAGGTCCTCTGCTGGGGAGACCACATGGAGAGGCCCTGAGACTACGCAGAGGGGCAGAGGCACCCAGCTGAGCCCAGCCCCCCGCTGTCCCTATAGTGCCAATCGTATGAGAGATGACGTCCTAGGACCCTCAGACCAGCCTAGCTGCCAGCTGAAAACCATTGAATGACCCCAGTCAAAGCCATGTGAAGGTGAAATATCTCCCAGCTGAACCCTGCCTGAATTCATGACCCATATATTTTGGGATATAATAAAACGATTATATCTTCAAAAGACTAAGTTTAGGGTTATTTGTTGTATAGTAATAGATAAACAGAACAGCCCCATTTGTTGACACTCAAGGAACATAAACATAGGGAAACCCCGGCATCACTTGCAAGCTTCTTCATCTGATCCCTACAGAGGCCATAGTGACTGATTTCCAAAATCCATTTCATCCCAGTTGATGGGTCTATGCAAACCATGGTAACATTATCTTCCTTTTTAGGCAGATATGGGAAGACCCCTGAGTCATTAGGAGAGGTTTCTGGAGACACCAGTAAAGAATCTTTCATGAGCATCTAGCCTCTTTCTCTCCTTCACTGGACGTGAAAGAAGACACATAAACCTGATTGCCATTGGCGGCCGCCATATGAACACAAAGGAAATGAGACTTAGGATGAGGCCAATGCTGTGGAGAGCAGAGGGGAGAGGTGGGAAGAATCTGGAAACAAAATGGCTCCATAAAATCTCTGAATCAACAAACCCTGAAGCCCACCCTACTGTTGGGCATCTGCTATGTGAACAAATTCGTTTGCTTCTAGCTTATGCAAGTTTGTGCATGATTTGTTGCTTGATGCTCAAGGCTACCTAATTAATTCTATAGTTCTTTTCCCTAACATATGGACATTTGGTCAGTAAATTCGATTTCTTCAGTTCTAGTTCATCCTGAGATCAACCGATGCTCACTCGCTGTATTTAAAGCTCCACAATAATGAATGGGAGAGAAATAATTTTGATCCAGTTGTCATTTAAACCATAAATTTGACTAACTACATACAATCCATGAAAGCAATGCTTCTAAACAGTAAAAGAGTTCTATAAATGAATATTAATAACAATAATTATACAAAAGATAACAAATATCATTGAGGAGTTACAAAATGCAAAGCATTGTTTAAATGCTATATGGATTACCTCATTTAATTCCCACAGCAATTCCATGTGGTTAGAAACATTTTAATCTCAATTTTTCAGAATAGAAGCTGAGACAGGAAAAAATTAGGTTAATTTTCCCAAGTCACACAGCGACTAGTTGTGGAATTGGAATTTAGACTGAGAAAGTCTGACTCTAGAATTTTATTTCATAATGACTATTCTAAACCAAGAAAGTAGCAGCACTGAAAAAAAAAAAAAACAAAAAGTTTCACAGATTTGTTAGTAAGGAAGAAGGACTCATAGATGGGGTGGATTTGGGGGTGAATGGATCAATCACGAGATCAAGGAAGAATGAGGCACGGTGGACCCTCAACTACTTACCTGTGCATATGCACACATATTATGGATTTCTTATCAATATCTCTTGTCCATTTGACCTTGATTTTGCAAAGTTTAGTTTTCCTGACCATATTATATCTTTGGGGGAAAATATGACCACAGGTGTCAAAACCAAGCTCTGTAGCAGGTGGCTCCTCCTTGAGCAGCTCCAGTTTCTCCTCTGAGCTTTGTTCCCTTCGGACTGTCACCAAACTCACTGCACTAATAATTTCAGTGGTAAAGTCAGCTCTATGGAGGAAGAGTCAGAGGGGCTGGAAATCTCAAAGTGACCTCTGTATTCCTTTTGAGACAAGACTTCGGTCCATCCAATGTCACTGGTCCCTCTACTTAAAGGAAAAAATCTTCTGACAGACTGATTTTGTGCCAGATTCTTAGCATTACTGTGCCAAATACATAGCTGCCATTCAGGTTTTCTTCACTGAAGCAAAACTTTTCAGTACTATGGCTAGGCTTCTACATAGACTTAGTCTTCATAGGCAAACAAGTTGTCATGTCAAATCTTTGAAATGAGTCTGTACTCAAAACAGGCCTGTCCAAGAGCTGTATGGGAAAGCTCCTTCAGTCTGTTCTAAGGACTAAGCAATGGGCAACCTCCGAACAAAAACCATTCCTGCATCTTTTAGGTTCCTGGGCACTTCAATTATCTCCAGCCTCCTCAAAGTCAAATATTCTGGGGAACAATTGTTTTTTTTTTTTTTTTTTTAATTTGAAATAGATATTAGTGAATGGGACATGCTGTTTTCTTAGGAGAATTTGATTCCATTCAAAACTGCTGAAGAAATTTAG
>NW_011889086.1:1125955-1139185 GCF_000151845.1 Pteropus vampyrus | reverse complement strand
TTGGAATCTAATGTGTTAGTCCTGGATTTAAAATACACCTCATACATCAATATGCAGATACATGCTGAAATATTGGTAGTTAAAATAAGAAATTTTTTATTTTTATACAAATGAAATCTTTTTTCTCCCTCTTCTATTTTATTCCAAACAGTGTGACCATTATTCTGAACATCTGTGTACAATATTTCTTGGCGACATTGTTGTGTCCTTCAACCAAAGGTCATAGCCCTTGTCATTAGGCCCTCTTCACGTTATTCATTCTCTCTCTCTCTCTCTCTCTTTCTCTCTCCCTTCTGCCCTTCCTTCTCCCCTCTCTCTCCCCATGTAACCCTTTTACATAACTGTTCCTTTCCCATGTCCTTTTATTCCTAGAGTGGCAATGTCTCTGGAGCTTAATTAGCTTTAGGGTTCTGTGCTATCCCTTATTCCCTCCTAGTTCCCCTACAGCCTGCTCAAATCTTCGAAAATAGTCCCTTTATTAAGCTCTCCTAAAATTACCTAATTTGAGTATGCCATCTGTTCCCTGCTGGGACCCTAATGAATACACTAGGTCATTTGTCTTGCAGAATTTTCCTACATTCTGGTTTAGGCTGATCATTTCTTTGTGATGTCATCCCCCATATTTCTTGTCAAATGATAATCAGACCTAGAGACCTGATGAGATTCAGATTCAGGTTTTTTTGGCAGGGAGAGAAAGGAAGAAGGCAATATTATTTCATAGGTGGTTGCTGTATACTTTCGATAGCATCTCATTTGGAACCACACAATGTCCGGATGTCCAACTTTTACTGATGTTAGGTTGATCTGTGAATTCAGGCATTTCAGCCTTATTGATCAACTATAAAGTTTCCCATCAATTTTTCACTTAATGATCAATTATTTCATTAGGTAGTTGCAAAATGTTGATTTTCTAATACTACCCTTCCTTCTGCACTTATTAACTAAGATTCTTCAATAAAAAACTTTCCCTCATCAACCAAAGAACTGATTTATGAAATACACACAAAAAAATAAATTACACTGAATATGCTATAATAAATATAAGTAGAAGTTCTGATATTTATTGGACCTTGATTGATCATCTTCTGCATTCCATTTTTGGACTTCTGGTTTGAGCAAGAGGTGACAGTGACTGTGAATAAAGTGATGGCAGTGGATCTAGTAAGATATAAACAGATTGAAAATGCATTTTTAATTGTTAAGAGTTGCAATTGGAGTGGTCATGGGTGGGGAAGGAGGAGTCAAGGCTGACTCCTAGGTACCAGTTGTATTGATGGTACTATTGCTAAGGTGGAAAGGACTGACAGGAGCGGGTGATTGGGGCCAACCAAGACCTTTGTTTGAATGCATGAGATATCTGTGGGGCAACACAGATATGAGAGCTTAGAGGTGAAATTTGGGCCAGAGATACAAGTTTGGGAGTTATTATCATAAGAATAGTGTTTAAGTCCAGGATGGAATCACTTGGAGGGAGAAAAGAGCCAGCCTCTTCCTTCTATCATTAGGCCCTCTTCACATAGTTCTTTCTCTCCCTCTTCTCTCTCTCTTCTGCCTTCCTTTCTCCCCCGTCTCTCCCTATATACCCCTATTACATAACTGCTTGCTCTCCATGTCCTTTTATTCCTAGAATGGCAATGTCTCTGGAGCTGTAATTAGCTCTAGGGGTCTGTGCTATCCCTTATTTCCTCCTAGTTTCCCTACATCCTGCTCAAATCTTTGAAAATAGTCTCTTTATTAAGCTCTCCTAAAATTACCTAATTTGAGTATGCCATCTGTTTCATGCTGGGACCCTAATGAATACACTTTTTCCTATTAAGCTTTGGTTCTGTCTCACTGTCTTTTGACCCCACTCTTCTTCTTTATCCCCAGTTCTGTTGCACCTTCTTGGTCATCAACTCTTACCTGGATGATTATAACCTCCTTGATTGATTTTCCATGACCTTATTTTGCTCCCTCTCTCTTATACTACTCCCCTGTTCTTCTAATCTATCCTTCAAAACACCCACAAATCATTTTCCCAAACCCTTAATCTGATCATGTCAATTCAATGCTTCCACTGCACTCAATATTAATCTCAACTCTCCTGGCTGAGTGAAGCTCTTTTATGTCTAAGCCTTTTGTGTTCGGCCTCTGGGTTATTCTCTAGCTCATTCCTTTATGATCTCTAGTGTGTACTTTACAGTCCAATCATAATGAATTATTTGTAAGTCCTCCAGTGCCCCCTACTATCGCATGCCTTGAAAACTCAATGGCTTTTCCTCACATTTAGAACAAAATTAGACTTCTAATCATGGCCCTATAGGGTTCTGTCTGAACTGGTCTCGGATATTTTTACAACCTAATTTTCTACTTCTCTTCTCCTCTCCAGCCACTTTGACCTCCTGGCTATTCTTTAAATTTGCCGAGAAAACTACAGACTTAGAGCTTTTGCACTTGCTGTTCCTTCTGCCTCAAATACTGTCTTCTAGACAATCGCATGTTTAAGGCTCTCATTTCAAATGGGTCCCCACTAAAATCTCACTTCTTTAGGGTCCTTCCCTCTTCACCCTATTCAAAACAACCTCTGGCCCCTTTCTCTCCTCCCTCAATTGCCTCCTTCTGTCTCCTTACTAAACAAACTTTATCTGTTCTTCATTGCACTTATTACTCTCTGATACTATATTAGACATTTATATTGTTTTTTTTTTTTAACTATCTCTTTCCTCCCACTAAAATATAAGTTCTTCAAAGGTAGAGATCTCATCTGTTTCATTCGCTGCTGTATCTCCCTGCTTAGGCCAGTTTTTGAATTTACTTGGCACTCAATATGTATTAGTTAAATTAATGAATGCATAAATAAACATAGGAATGAATGTTACCTTTCCTGTCTGTCCTTTTCTGCCAGGTCAACTCCAACTCATCCTAAAGACTCAAGTCAGGCACCAACTCCTCCAGCAAGTCTTCCCTGACTGCCTGCCCAGGCTGGGCTGAGTGCTCTTTGCTTTTCTTCTGGGCCAGCCTCTGTCATAGAATTTTTTATCTTGCACTGGGATTGTGGGTAGTGCCTCCTGAGCTCAATCTCTGAGCTTCTTGAGGTCAGAAAATTTTTATATATTTTTTCTCAGTGCCTGACAGAAAGTAAGTGCTCAGTAAATGTTTGTGGGATGAATCAAATAATGAATAAATAAAAGAATGATAGCAGAAAATTAAAAGTTTGCATGCAATTCTGATGTGCAAAATAACATAATATTCTTGGGCAATAACCTATCTTTGCTCTTGCATCTCCATTTCTACTGGTGGTGGAAAATAATCCTTGAACTTGCCAATTCAAGGCAACTTAGTTTGTTTAGGATTCACGAAGTTTCATTTTGCCATCCAGTCTTGTTTGGGTTGATAATTTAAACCGAAGCTCTCTATCAGTACTGTTTCTCTCCTTGTTCAAAAAGCTTTCCTTTTCCTTCTTCCCCAAGATGATGTCTGGGTGCACATGTGAGTTTATACATCCTCATGCTCTGGAGGTGGCAGGGAAAAGAGTACAGATGGAGAAGGATCCTGGTCTAAGAGCTCCTGTATTTCTCAGTGTGCTCCAGAGGGCTGGCAGGCTCAGCTTGGTCCCTGGGCACTCTGAGTGAATGTCTGTAGAGGTGGTCTCCTGGGTATCATCTGTCCAGGTGTGGCCCCTGATGCTGAAGATTTAGTCCATGCTTTACCCCCTAGTTGTGAGGTCCCTGCTCTCAGTGGCTTCTAGTTCATGACCCCAGCCCTGGGGCTTCAAGGGATGCTCTGTTTCTCTATCCATCCCAAGCTAATACACAGCCTCTGTGACATTGCCCTTAGACACCTCCTTGCCTATTACTGTTCATATATCCTGTGTGGTGTTGGATGTGGTACCATGCTGAACCTGGGACTTGGAATTTTCCAAAGCTAGACCCCGAGAAGCAAGGAGCAAACTATTCTGCACGGTTGTCCCCAAACCTCTCTCACAAAATGACTCTTGCTGCAGAGTTCAGCCTTCTGCGTCCATTGCCCCAAATGCTGATGCCAGAAGAGCTTTCTACTATACATTTTTGTCTAGACAGATATCCCTTTATTTCTTATCCATTCTGCTTACACACATAGGTCAGAATTTAGTTAAACAGCCATACCTAGTTACCTGGGAGACAGGAATGTAGGCTTTATTCTACACAGCCTGGTGTCTAGCAAAAAATCACGGATCTGTTTCTACAGAGAAAGGATTGAGTGGATATTGGGATTTCTGTCATACACATACTCTGTGGTCTATTTCCAATACAGTAGCCAAAGTGAAGATTGCAAAACAGTGATCAGGGCATGTCACTAAGTAAATGACATGATGACACTCAATAAATATTTCTTTTGTACTCTCTAGCCTTTTATGTTTCAGGTGGTTTCCTCTCTTACCTTACTTGGTCAATAAGCAGCACAATCCAATCATATGGTGTAAGGATGTGGGATTCACAGGAAATGATATTAAAGATATTCTATTCAGATAATGGATGGGTGGGTGGATGGAATGATGGATAGATGGATGGATGGATGGATGAATAAATTTATGTATGTATGCGATATGACTTTTCTCATATCAGACCCCTATGTAGAGCCCAGAACTCCAAGCCAGATCTTCTGACCATTCTTTCCATTGTGTCTTTTGGATTGAAAATCCAGTTTCACAACTTCCTAACTTTCTCAAATTCCATTCACCCTGGAAGGCTTTCTCAGAGGATAATCATGTGCCTTGGGAACTCTGAGTTGTTCAGATGCGAGGATACTTTTTCCAAGGTGTGCAGAGCCGTAATTTGTCCTGTGGGTTTTCCAGTACCAAGTAGTCTGCAGAGCGAGTTAATTAAAAGCCATATTGCAATTATGGAAAATGACAGGGCAACAGCTTGCTCAGATTTTCACTGTAGAATTCTGTTTTGTTCTCTACATTGCTGCCCAAAGGTCTGTTTTTATACTTAAGTCAATTCCCTCACCTCCGAAATCTTGATGCCCAAATCCAAATGCTTAATCAACATTAGATGTTTACTTGGCATTTCAAACTTAACATGTCCAAAATGAACTGATTTTGAGCCCCATCCATGCTCCTTTCCTAATCTCCATCTAGCAACATGTTCTTCCAAATCTTGGAATTATCCATGACTCTACATTTTTTCTCATACCTCACATTTACTCCATCAGCAAATCTCATCATCTGTATCTTGGAAATATCTCCACAATCTGAGCTTCTCATCACTATCAAATTTATTACCTTTTCCCAAACCACCACCATCTTTGCCTGGATTGTTTCAAAAGCTTCTAACTGGTCTCTCTGCTCCTACTCTTGCCTACTATATTAGTTAGTGTGTATGTGTGTGTATGTGTGTATGTATATATTCAGTTATTCTAACAAATACCCCAATAAACAGTGGCTTAAACAAGACAGAGGTTTGCTTCTCACTTATGTAGCAACCTGGGTGGAAACAATTCAGGGCTTGTGTGGCAGCAGCTCTACAGTGTCAGGTTCCTTGTTTTCGTGGCCCCACCCTCCCTAGGGTATTTCCTTTGCTCACATGACACAACATTGCTCACTACCATGTCTGCATTCTGTCTGTTTGGGAGGAAGAAATGGAGAAGGGTGCAGCATGCCTTTTTTCTTTAACTGCGTGGCCCACCAATTGTACCTACCGGTCGTTTTATAACACATGGGTGAGATTTTAGTCAAACAGCCACACTTAGCTACCTGGGAGACTGAGGAATGTGGGCTTTGTTCTATGCAGCCTGGTGTCCGGAAAAATTTAAGAGAAAGGATTGAGTGGATATTGGGGTTACTATCATACACATACTCCTGTGATTTGTTTCCACTACAGCAGCCAAAGTGAAGATTGCAAAACAGTGATCAGGGCATGTCACTCAGTAAATGACATGATGGTACTCAGTAAATATTTGTTTGGTGTCTCAGTGAATAAATCTCAAGTCAAGAAAAATCAAACCTGGAATCATAGTCCATTCTAGTTGAACAAGACCTCAAAGAATATTCAGCTCAATGGTTCTCAAAATTATTTTATATATATAGATAGATAGATAGATAGATAGATAGATAGATAGCTAGATATACACATATGTGTACGTGTGTGTGTGTGTGTGTGTGTGTGTGTGTGTGTGTATGTTTAGAGAAAAGCTCATGAGGAAGCTTGTATGTTAAATGGATAAGAAGTTGACTGTTCTGGTTAAAATCAGGGGCAGCACTGGGATCTGTTTGCTTTCTCTTCCCTATCTCAACCCAAACCCAGTACGGATGCAGACTGACATCTCCGAAGCTCTTGGACCACAGTTTGGAAAACAGCTGATTCCAGCGGAACATCTTCATCTTCCAGATAGGGACAGTGAGGCCGAGGGAACAACAGGAATTGCTGCTTCCTGAGTGTCTCCTTTGTGTGTGCGGCACTGAGGTAAGTGCTTCATACACATGAGCTAACTTTCCCAAAGTGAGTGACAGCCGAGGCTAAAGGCCAAGGCCACTGGTTTCCTGCTCCAAGCTCCTAGGCTAGAATGATAAGAGATCCCCGCCAGCAGAGGAGAGCCTGTCTCAGGACTGACCACTCTCCTTGGAGCACGGGGGCATTTGCAGGCCAGAGGATAAGACTGAATCTTGAAATAACTTTATGCCCTCTTTAAAAATGTTACCCACGTATATACCCATGTCTCAGTACCTCTAAAGTACTGGTGGTGAGGCTTTCTTTTTGAGGGGAGAGAACCCCTTATCCTGAACTAAATTAGTTCTGAAAACTTAGGCAAGTTTCTTAGTAACTTTGACAATAATAGCTACGTTGAAGGATTGTTGTAAAGATCAGAATGAGATGAGGTCTGCAGGGCAGTAGTAGAGAGATGTAAGAGGTTGTTTTTGCTGTGTGGATGGCATTCTATGTCAAGACCTTGTATCCTGAGGGGATTACCAGGTTGGAGACAGGAAAAGGAAGAGAACCAAGAATTCCAGGTACCTGGCAAAGAACCAGAGGGGCAGTGAAAGTCGCGGGTGCTGCAGGAGGTCCCAGAGCAAAAGCAAGGAGGAGACACCTCCTGCCAGGGGTGGCAGTGACACATCTGCCAGTGATGGAAGAAGAGAACCTGAGGGTTAGAAGGAATTTGGGGATTACCTAGACATGGTGTAAGACAGGGCTTCTCAAATGTAAATAGACATTTGAGTCAACTGGGGATCTTGCTAAAAGGCAGATTCTGGCCTGGAGACCTGGGACAAACCCTGAGATTACTTGTTTTTAACAAACTTCCAGGTGATGTTGAAGCTGCTGGTCCTGGTAACAATTTAAATAACAAAGACTTGGGAAAAAGAGACTGCACTAATGCAGGGGTCAGACCATCCTGAATTCCAACCTCTTCTCTACCGACTCCCAGCCTGGACCTCAGGCAGAGGGGCCTCAGGCTTTTTACCTTATAAATGGGCATAATATTACCAACTTGGCACCTGGACTGCCATCATCTAGAATTCACCTCTCTCTTCCCCACGTGAACATATTTGATATAGGATGGAACGCCTTGCTCTGTGCTCCTTCTCTACTAGACCCAGACCCACTCAGTTCCTGCTACTGCCTGCTCTGTCTCATTAATCTCACCTCTCTGAAATCAGAGATAATACTTGCCTTTCAGGTTTGTTGAGAGGATTAAGAGAGATATCCTGTGTTCTTGGAAGCAATTAGAACCACCCCAGCCACCCCATTGTCCTGCCCCTCTCCCAGCCTAGGGTTTATTGTTTGTTCTCTATCAGAATATCCCAGCATCATTGGCCCAAGAGAGGGACTTTAGGCATCTCTTTAAGTCTTAGATATGGAAGTGGCACTGGGAGCAGCCTTGCTGGGCCAAAACAAACACTCACAGGGGAACCAGCCCTCCAAAGGAGTGAGATAAACTATCATCCTGAGCCATGAGTGTCCAGCCACCCAAATCTTTAACCCATGCAGCATTTTACCAGTTGTGATGTGTCTGGTGCATGTGCATCTCTGTGATGTGGAGTTATTATTTCTCATTGGCAGATGAGTAAACTGAGGCCATGGCTCAGAATCACACCGCTGAAAAGTAGCAAGATTTAAACCCCAGACCCTGGAGATTTTCTTTCAGGTCTAGAAATGAACTTTTTGTCCTATGGTTCCAGAAAATTTGTTGATTTGTTTACATGTTTTACCTGAGGCAGGAATGATAGGGGAATCTGGAGGCAAACCAAGGCTTTGGAGGACAGATCCTGATTTGAATCTCGGCCCTGAGTTAGTGACCTTCATCTAAATGATCTCATCTACAAAATGGAATAAAAAATAATACCTACCTCATAGGGCCATTGTGAAGATTAGATATGTTAATGTACTTAGCCTAGGGCCTAGCACATTATAAACACCTAAACAAATCTCAACCATAATTATCAGTAATGCAATTGAATTTGTGCTATCACATCCTTGATTTGCAGTCTTGGGTAAGTGAATTAGCCAATATGAACATTGGCTTCCTCTTTTATAAAAGGGAATGATACCTACCTCTGTTTTTGGAAGGACCGAGCAATCTAACATAGGCAAAAGAATCTAGCGCACTGTTTGATGCAATGTAGTTGATCATGGAGAACATTTCTTGCTGACATCAGGTGTTTCCTTCCTGTGAAGGAGCCAGATTAGTATAATCTCTCTCCCTCTTTTCACATTCTCAGCCTCTGGGGAGATAGATGATTTCTCTCATGGTACGTTTAGGAGAATAATTGGCCATGCTCAATTCAGCTCTGCCGTCTTGCTCTTGGGAACAATCTGCCCTTAAGGAGCACACACTTTGCTGTGATTCTCCCTCCCCATCCTTCACGGGCCCCTAATGTCCCCTCACCTGGGTGAGCAATTGTCTAATGCTATGGTTCACTGGCAGACCCATTTGACCCTCAAACTAAGCTTCATCCTTCAACAGAACACGTATCAGTACTAAAGGTGATATTTTGCCTGTGTCTTCACTCTTGACTTTGACAAGAGAAAAATTCTGAGATGTTCTAAATTAAATTACAGAGAGCTGGAGAGTGAAAGAGAGAACAGTTAGCCTGTTAATAGCTGGGGGCTAGCTAACAAGACTGCTCACATTCCTGAATATGTGTTGGAACTTTGAATTAACTTCTGGTGGCTATTTCCACAATTATCTAAAAGAGAGATTAGCCAGGTGCCATTGAACTCCAGGAATCTCTACTTCCTGTTTATACATGAACTTTCTGGACTGTTGCCCACAGCCATTCCAAAGGAATAAATGTTTCTTCCTTAAGTTTCTGTGCCTATCCCAGAACTAGCCCTACCTCACTTTCTCCCACCCGCATTATCTATAGCCAATGTAAAATCTTCAAAACAACTTACATCTTTCTCCCCCTAACTTGATGTATAAAAATGCTTGCCAACTCCAGGAGGGCGGACATGTTGCTTTTTCCATCTGGCACTGCTGCTGGTACTTTCAACTTCATGCCTCAGGACCTGGTCTAATTTTGTTGCTAGCGATGGCCCAATAAACTCTTTTTAAAAAATATATTTGCAAACACCTCACATAAGGGCCTAATACTCAAATATAAAGGCCTTATATAAAGAACTCATACAACTCAATAACAACAACAACAACAAAACCAATCCAATTAAAAAATAGGCAGAGGACCTGAACAGACACTCCTCCCAAGAAGACATACAAATGGCCAACAAACATATGAAAGGAGGCGCAACATCGCTAGCTATTAGGGTAATGCAAATCAAAACCACAATGAGATACCACCTCACATCGATTAGAATAGCTATAATCAACAGGACAAGTAATAACAAGTGTTGGAGAAGATGCGGAGAAAAAGAAACCCTCACACACTGCTGGAGGGACTGCAAATTGGTACAGCCACTATGGAAAACAGTACCACATGATCTAGCAATCCCTTTACTGGGTATTTACCCCAAAGACTTGAAAACATATATCTGAAAAGATATTTGCACATCGATGTTCATAGCAGCATTATTCACAGTGGCTAGGACATGGAAGCAACCGAAGTGCGTCCTACAATAGATGATTGGCTAAAGAAGCCATGGTACATATACACAATGGAATATTACTCAGCCATAAGAAGAGATGAAACACTGCCATTTGCGACAACATGGATGGACCTTGAGATAATCATGCTAAGCAAAATAAGCCAGACAGAAAAAATTGAAAACCACATGATATCACTTATAAGCAGGATACAAACCTAAAAGCAGCAAACAAACAGGACAAACAGAGGCTCATGGACATGGGCAATAGACTAGTGGTTACCAGAGGGTGGGGGGTAGGGGGGAAGTAGATAGGGTCAAAGGGTCAAATATGTGGTGACAGAAAAAAATCTAACTATGGCAGTGAACACACAATGCAATATATATATGCTTTACTGTTGAATTGTACACCTGAAACTTATTGTATTTCATTAACCAATGTCACCATAATAAATAAATATATAAACAAACAAATAAATAAATGTTTGAATTTTTAAAAACATAAATAAATAAAAAGACTTTCAACCATGGAAGTTAAAATTTTTCTTTTATGACTTATTTCTCAAATTGTTCAGAAGTGTTATTTATTGGGACTCTCCTTGGAAGGAACCAATAAAGAAAATGTTTATTCAGTCAACATTTTACTTAGCATTTAATGGAATCTATGTTCTGAGAACAAAACCAGAAATTAAGAAATAAATGAGGCAATACCTGCCCCTCAGAAGCCCACCATTTACCATGGGGAAGATAGGCAAGTCCACAGTGACACATAGCATATCAAGTGCTATGGAAGAGACATTTATAAGATGCTGACAGAGCACATAGATGGGTGCCTAGTTCAGCCTGGAATACCTGGAGAGACTGCCTGGAGGAGGTGATGTCTAAGCTGAGTTTAAAAGATGAATATTTATATGTGTAAAACATATAGCATCAGTATTTAGTATCATAATGAACTTAATGTCTGTTTTCCTTCCTGAAATCTGAGCTCCATAAAGGCAGAAGAGTGTCTGCCTGTTTATCACTTTGAGCCAAGTGCTTACTCACAGTAGGTACACAATACACATTGCTGAATAAATAAATGAATAAATCAATACATAAACAAGATAAAATCAATCAGAAATTGGAGGAGTATAAGGTAAAAGGAGCAAGGAGCAAAGAGAACTGGAGATTATTTGGCGAGGGAGAGGGGGCTGTGGTATTTTCAGGGCCAGGAAAGAGTGGAAGTTAAAGACAGTTCCAGGCACCAGAAGAATGTATGACCTCACCAGTGTGGGGAGGGGGCAGAAGACATGATTAAATCTCCAAAGGGAGCACAATCATCCTGAAGGGGCAGCCTTGGAATGAGCCTTTTGGCAGTAGGGCACCATAGGTTCCCCACTTGTCCTCACCCAGCCTCCAGATGAGGAGGGTTTGGAACATGATAGAAGACTGAGGTTTATGATGAATAGGATTTCCCTGGTTTTGTACGTGTTTGAAATTTTTCATTAAAATTTTTAAAAATGAAAGGTATGCCTTTTGAAAAACGCTGTTTTTAAATAAACAGAATTGAGTTTTTAAAAACAGAATTAAACTGTGCTGTTAGTCAAAAGTTATAGAAAATTAAGTGATCTGGCCTAGACGTTATTAAGGAGCCACCACCCAGTGAGAGAAGGGAATCAACATAATGCAGAATGGGAAGCAACACTGGGAAAAAGTAAAACCATTTCATGTTTCTATTCAACAATTTGATACTCCCTACAAACCAGCTACAAACTGAATTTCTATCAGAAGAAAAACAAAACAAAGAGAAAAGTATGGTAAACAGAAAAAACAAAAAAAATGTAAGAAAGATGTCCACAGTATTCAAAGAAATGTAAATTGAATAAAATCTTCTATTAAAAGAAGTAGCACTTGACATAGCGGCTATTTTCACTTTCTTAAAATGCTTCCTTGTCTTGGCCCCCACACCTACCCTCTGCTGATATTCCTGCCATTTCCTAGCAACGCCTTCTCTGGGTGCTTCTCCCCCTCCAGTTCTCAAATTACTGTAGTTCTCTCATGGTCAATCCTCCCATCAATTCTGTCTCATGTATACTCCCTCCAGTCCCCTGACTTGAAGTAACATTTGATAACTCCAGATTCGCATCTCCAGCCCAAACCTCTCCTTTGAGCTTCAGGCATATTTATCCAATATCTTACTTGATATGTGTACTCGGCTTTCTAATAAACCTAGCAAAACTGGTAGAAACAGATATTAAAAGTTTCACCTATCCACATTCTTCCCAAGTCTTCCTCACCCAGCAGGTGGCACTATTGTTTTTTCAGTAGCTCAGGCCAAGAGTCATGCATTCATTCTTCTTTTTTAAATTATTATTTTTTATTTAGTTTCAAGTATACAGTACATTGGTTAGACATCTATATAATTCATAAAACGATTCCCCCAATTGCTCCCTCCCTCCCCAACCCTCCACCTAGCCAACATATTAATGCTAAGAGCATTTCCTATGCCGTGCTCCCCATCCCTGTGACCATCCATCAGCTACTAATTTGTACTTCTTTAACCCTTCGCCCCATTCTCCCAGCCCCTAACCCCGTCCCCTCTGTCCAACACCAAATTGTCCACTGTATTTGTGAGTCTGATTTCGATTAGTTTGTTCTTTTTATTCCTTAGATTCCGCATATAAGTGAAATCATATAGTGTTTATCTTTCTCTGTCTGATTTAAATACCTTCTAGGTCCATCAGAGCAATTTCTTTTTCCATTGCCTTCCTTTTCATATGTAGGGGTCTTGTTTTCTTATCCTTTCAGCCACCCTATCTTTTGGTTGGAGCACTTAATTCTTTTCCATTTGAGGTACTTATTGATAGGAATCTTTATTCCTGTTTTTGATACATGCTTGTTCTTCTTAAAGAAGTCCCTCCAACATTTCCTGTAATGCTGACTTGATGGTCATAAATTCTTTTAGCTTATTTTTGTCTGGGAAGCTCTTTATCTGTCCTTCGACTCTAAATGATAGCTTTGTTGGATAAATTATTCTTGGTTGTAGATCCTGGGTCTTTATCCTGTTAAATATTTTTTTACCAAGCACTTCTGTCCTGCATAATTTCTTTTGAGAAAACTGCTGCCAGTCTTATGGGTGTTCATCTATAAGTAAGTATCTGTTTTTATCTTTTAATAGTCTTTCTTTGTATTTAAACTTTGGCATTTCAATTATGATGTGTCTTCGTGTGGGCCTCTTTGGATCCCTGAT
>NW_011889086.1:1104747-1124345 GCF_000151845.1 Pteropus vampyrus | reverse complement strand
GTTACTCTCTATTTTTCACCTGACTTTTTCTTAACAAAATTTTTTATTACCTCAAAAGGTATGTCATATGTACTCGTTAACTAGTTTTGCAGTCGTCGCTCCTGACTACAATATAAGTTTCATGAAAGCAGAGACTTTGTCTTATTCACTACCAAACCCCCAGTCACTGGACCATTGCCTAATACGTAGAAGATACTTTGGTCAATATTTTTCAGATGAATGAATGCCTGGATAAATAAATTAATGAATGAAAGGATGCAGACCTATTAGGAGCTGGAGAAAGAGTGAAATGGAGAAATGGGAACAGATAAGGGAAATTAGGATGACCAAGGAAGAATCATTTAATCAAGGTATCTGGCTTGGGTAACTAGGTGTTCGTGCCACATTTCAAAACAAAAGTGTGTCTTGCAGGCAGTTGTACTCATTCATTCGTTCATTCATTCATTTATACATTCGTCTGGTCCAATCATCTGTTCCACATGTAAGGTAACTGAGAGCCAAGGAGATGTGAAGAGTTTCCTAGATTCACAGAGCAAATTGCTCAAATTTGAGAGTTCACTTTTTAAAATTACATCTTGCCTAAGGAATCTGGTTTTCTTGATTCTGTCATTGCCCAAAATAGTTAAGTAAGTTTGCAAAGGATTCAGCATGTGAGTGTCAGTTAAGAAAATGCTTGGAAGTTGCCCAGTTCCTGGTTGTGGCCTTTCCTTGTGTCTTTCCAGATACTTAACTCTTATCATCTCCATGGAAGTAAGGCCAAAGCTTTCTCCTCCTGACTTTGCTGCTGCTGCCTGAGCTCTGTTTCTTCCCCAGTAGTAAAAGGGCTAGTGAGACTCTGGGTGTGTTTGATGTATATCTAAATAATCACAGCCCAGAACTTTGGAAAAGCAAAAAGCTCAGTGAATTATTGTTATTAGTCCTTCTTCAGAAGGATGAGGAAAAGGATGTTATCTCATTGGAGAAGTATGGGCTGTATCAGGTAGCTTATTAGAGATGATAAGGCAAGCCCTACGTAGAAGAGATCCTTAACAAGTGAAAAGTCTAACATTTCTTTACTATGCAGTTTGCAAAGTGTTTTAAAGTATTGTGCATTGGAGCCTCACAGCTACTCTTTGAAGCAAATGTTTTTATTACTACAAATTTATACAAAAAGAAACCGAAGATCAGAGATATTAAATTACTTCTTCAAATACCATATCTAATAATTTGCAGAGCAGAATTCAGACCTATGTCTTCTGATTTCTAATCTTGGGTACTTTTCTCTGGCTAGCAGGTTCCAAACATTAGAATTGGGTTGTCTAAATAGAATTCACTTATGAAGTTTGTTACAAATACAGATTTCTGAGCTCCATCCCTGAAAGGTTCTAATTCAATAGGTTTTGAAGCCTCCAAATCAATATATTTATAAAACATCTACCTTAGTTAGCTCAAGGTGCTATAACAAAATACCACAAACTAGGTGGCTTAAATACAGACATTTATTTCTTACAGTTCTGGACACTGGGAAGCCCAAGATCAAGGTCAGCAGATTTGGTTCCTGATGAGGGCCCTCTTTCTGGCTTGTAGACATGGCCTTACCTCTGTGTATATGCACGGAGAGAGATATCTTTACCTTCCTCTTCTTATAAGGGCATTAATCCCCTCATATGCCTCCCACCTCATGACTTCATCTAAACCTAATTACTTTCCAATGCCTGCTTCTAAATACTATCACATTGGGGGTTACAGCTTCAACATATTAATTTTGAGGGGAAACAAATATTCAGCCCATAACAACACACTATAAAATCTCCTGTACAGCCAGATTGATAACTAAGCCCCTACTACGCATAGCAAACTATGCTGGATATAAGAGCTATAGCAGGGAACAAAATAGTAAGGAGCAAATTTATCATCATTTCTATACTTATGAAACTTTTAGTCTCTTAGGTAAGACACATATACTCAACCATAAAAATAAATGAATATTTTAAAATTCTAAACACAGGGAAAGAATAGAAGAAAGTAATTAGAAATTTAAATTAGTTGATTTAGACAAGGGCAATAGGAAAATTTCCTATAAGAAAATGAAATTTAAGAAGAAAGCAGAAATGACGAGATGGATTAGCTAGGCTACAGGGGAGATAGAGATTGTTTAAAGAAGAGAGGAGAGCAGGTGCCCATGGCCTGAGATGGAAAGAATGTCATATGTTGCAGAAATTGAAAGGAGACCAGTATTGCTGAAGGCTGATGAGCAACAAGGCAATTACAGTGGATGGAGGCAGGATCATCCAGGGTCTCCATGGTGAGAGATTTAGACTTTAAATAAGTGGGAAGCCAATTGATGATTTCAAGTAGATAGAAAAATATCAGTCAAGTTTACATTTTCAAAAGATTTGGATGATCTGAGGTTGCCAGATGGGAGGGGGTTGGAGGCTGAGTGAAAAAGACAAAAGGATTAAGCAGTACAAAATAGTCACAGGGATGTAAAGTACAGCATAGAGAATATGGTCAGTAATATTGTAATAACTATGTATGGTGCCAGGTGAGTACTGGTTTATTGGGAGATTGCTTCCCAAATTTTATAAATGTCTTACCACTATGCTGTAGACCTGAAACTAATATACAATAATATTGACTGTCAACTGTAATTGAAAAATAAAAAAATATATTGTAACAACGACAACTACTACTACTACTACAACAAAAGATTTAGATGAAGAACAAGGAAGGGAAGAAAGATATGAGGATATTCAGGGAGGCTTGTTTGGTAGTTGTAGCAGAAGTCCAGGTGAGAGGCAGTGATAATGTAGACTAGTGTGGTTAAAGTAGAGGCAGAAGAAAGTATATGGATTGAAGAAGTATTTTGATGGGGGAACAACCATGGTTTGGGCAGTAAGTGAGGGGGAGTTATCAAGAATGGTCCTGGGATTTTGTTATGAGTAACCTACGTAACTGAGTGAGTTGAGTTGGGCCAATATGGAGAAGCAGTTTATTCAGGGGCATAGAAAGATTAGAGTTTAGTTTCTGACATACTAAGTTTGAGACATCTATTAGACATTCACATGGATGTGTCAGGTAACGTTTTTGGAGTTGTCAGCACAGAGATAGCATTCATGGCCATAGACATGAATGAGATCACTTGGGAAGAGAGTGCCTGAGATACCAGGAGAGTTCTGAGAGAACCCTGACAAATGGGACTAATGGAGGAGGCTAACGGGTGTTCCTCCTCCCCCGAAGACTGGGGTACCATTGCTTCTCAATCTACAAGATGCTAAAGTAAAGAAAACTGACAGCACTGGTTATCTCATAGTTGAGTGTCTGCTTGTCTAAATTGTTCAATCAACTTAAGTTCTTCAATTGTGAAGGATGGGATCATAGCTCATTTATCCTGGAAACCCCAACACACTCATCACCTAAAATGAACTGTGCACTCTGCTAAGAGCTTTAAATTCATCATATAATTTAATGATCCAAAATGATATTATCCTCATTTTACAGAAGAGAAAATCTGAACTCAGAGAAGTTAAATTATTTGACCAAGCTCACATAGCTAGTAAATGGCAAGGTTATATTTAGAATCAGTGTCTCTCAGACTGACAAACATGACCTTCAAAGTCTAGTGGGAGAGACATTTTTGACAATACCCTGTGATAAGTGTCTTTTGTTGTACAGAAAATTCATATTTGATAGTGTCTATTTTACCAATCTTTATGTTATGAGTTATGCACAGTGTCCTATTTAAGTAATCTATTCCTACTCTGATGTCATAAAAATATGCTCTTGTGTTGGTCCCAAAAAATTTAAAAAATTTTTATCTTTAGTGCATCTGGAATTTACTTTTATAAACAAGGTAAAGCAAAGAACTAATTTTAGTATTTTTATATGTGTTAATAGCAAAGCTACACCAGACCCATTTTTTAAAATTATTTTTAAAGAACTTATTTCCTCCACTGATTTAAAATGCCACATCTGACTTTCAACGACTACATATTAAGAGCCTACTATATGCTAGGCACCTTTCAAATCACTGGGGAAAATGTTGAAACCCAGAAGGCTCAATTCGAGGAAACCTTCTAAGAACTCCCTGAGGTGAATTAAATTTTGTATTATTGTTTTTGTTTGTTTGTTTTTATTTTTGGTAGTCTTTTAGCACCTTATGAAGTTTCTACTATCTACTATAATATTGATCACATTCTGTCATTACCTGTTTGCATATTTTCCTCAACAAAAAAATATCTTCAGAGCAGCATCCCCAACTTATTGATTTCAGATTCTTAGACAGCGGCTTTGGTGCTAGCCTGTATTTGTTAAGTAAATGTATGTAACACTTGGTTATACCTGTTTAACATCAGGAGTGTGAAGTACATGACCAGAAAAAAAGTTATCTTGCTATGTGCCAATTGCGAACACATATGGAATCCAGAGGATATTGTAAAGAGAGCTTATATCTTTCTCACCAAGTTCCTTCCTCACCAAGTTGCTTCAGTAAAGCTAGGGAGAGAAAAAGACATGAAATCCAAGTTACAGAGAACTCTACCCAAGGTAGCAACACAGAGAATTCTCTACATGGCAGCTGTGCAATTGGCCTGAAAGAGCCTATCTGATCTGGAGCAGGATGGAAGGTCCCAGAGAGATGTCCCCATGTTGAAACAGAAAGAGGAAGTAATGATAAATAAAATAATAATAAAATATCCAATATGAGAATGTTTAGAATCAATAATCAAAGGATAGGCAGGTGGAAGATCTGATGAAGAGTTTGAAAAAATTAAAACAACTATATTTACCCAGCCGTTATAATGTAAACTCTGATTTTTGATTTAACTAAGACTATGGGGAAGATTGGTAATGAAAGAGCGGTACGAGAATGCTAAATGCTTGAATCATAATAGAAATACAATAGATGATGTCTAAATTTAATATGACAAAATAGTAACATAAGCATCTTGTTTAGAAATATGGAGGTAACTGTCTAGTAAGATAGGTTAGATGAGGTTGCCTTTGGATGTGGAAGAAAGGGATGGAAAAGGGCTTGCTGTGCTTCATTAGAAGACTCATAGTACTCTCATTTGTCCTCTCTCTCTCTCTCTCTCTTTTTTTTTTTAAATATGTGCATATATCATTTGATGAAAAAATTTTAAAGCTAAGTGAACCACTAATTTATCAGGAGAAGAATTTTAGGTGAATCGACTTCTCATCTAGTTATGTGGAAACAGACAGACAGAAAACTTGCTCATTTGGAAAGGTGGTTCATCCTGAAGTGTTACTTTGGCCCAGGGAATCTGATACCTTACTCCTTGTTCAGAAGTAGAAGGAATGTCAAGTGACCACTTTGGGCTAATGATAGTGTACCCTGTGAATGACTGTCTAAGGCAATCATGTCTAATCTTGACAACAGCTCTTCAAAGTGAGTATTATTATCTTCATTTTACAGATGAAAAAACAGATTCAGAGACATAGCCTTGCCCAAGGTCAGGCAGCTATTTAGTAGTGGAGTAGGGACTTGAACTCAGATTTGCTGACTCCAGAACACAAACAAATCTGAATAGCAAATTATCTCTAAAGTCCCATCCAAATTTGGTTTCTTCGTTGCCATCCACCCCATCATATCTGCCTGCAACCTCTTCTACACCCATCTTCCCATATCAAACAAAGCCAGTTCTAGCCCCACCTCTTATCCAGCTCTGCCTTGTCTCCCATCTTCCCTGGTCGACTCCTGCTTTCCTAGTCAACATTTTGATGTATATCCTTCCTTTTGTTTTTCTATATGAATACAAACAGATGTCTTTTAAAAATAAATGATAGCATCTGATATATATTATCACATTCTTTGTTCTTTTTCTCATATGTCTTATCCTCCACATCAATTCTGGCTGTTCCAGATCATTCGTTTTTCACACATGATCTACATTATTCCACAATATAGATGACCCTACTTCACTTAATCTCTCTTGTATTTCTATATGGTCATTTATCACCATTTTATCATTCTAATTCTTATAGAAACACTTTTGGCAGAGATATTATTATCCTAACTTGTAAAGAGGAAGAACAGAGGCTTAAACAGTTAATTCTTTGGCATCAGCCAATAACCCTACAAGAGAGGCTTGAGAGGAAATACCCACTGTCCAGAAACAACACCCAAGACTCAAAAGAGTACCCCTTACTGGGTACTGACCTTGGCCATAGTGATAGCCAGGGGATACAAAGGCTCATCTTAGACCACCCCGAAGAGTCCTCTCGACTGCCAGCTCACTATAGTATCCCCTGAGGGCTGAGATGCAATCACGTTGTGGTTCAATTTCTATGCCCAATCCTGTTGTCCCCATGTCCTTATAGGCCTATTTCCTGAGAGGGCTTCCCAATCAGTCTTCACATGCCAGCTCAGGCTCAGAGTGTGTCCCCAGGGAACTTAGACTAAGTTACTCTTGTTTTGGAATTTAGATGCAGCCACTCTTTAAATAGTTCTCCCTAAACACTCTCTTTTCCCTGTCCATAGCATTTACCAATATCTGATATATTATATATTTATTTATTCATTAGTTTCCTTCCTCTGTCCCCAGAGCACATGCTCCATGCAAATAGAGACTGTTTTGTTCCCTAGTGTTACCTCCAGCACCTAAAATAGTGTCTGGCACTATTTAACAATAAATAATTTCTAAATTAATTGAATAAATGAATCTTTTGAGAATTGTGGAGGCAGCACAGAGAAGTAGATAAGATCATGCTCTTTGGCAGCAGACATACTGTTCTAGTTCAACCTCGTTACCAGGAGCAACTCTGGGCAAGATTCTTAACCTTAGTTTCCTCATCTATAAAATGAGGCATACCTCACAAAAAACTTTGGTTTTTGAGATAACCAAATGAGATAATGCACACAAAACCCTTAGAATAGTGCCTAAACCAAAGTTACCTCTCACACCTATTAGAGGATAATTATAATTCTGAACAGATCTCTCAAAAAGGTAATTATAAAAATCACAATTCAAAATTATTTTTCTAGACCATTAGGTTAAAATACTGAGGAAAAATATAATTTGGTAGTAATTATCTCTCCAACCTGCTGCAGGAATATTTTCCTTAATTGCAATGTACATTTCATAAGCTGGTTCTGCAACATCCAGTTCAGGACACAAAAAGCCCATTGGACAAATTACCACCTGTATGCACGAGGCAAAGAGCCCTTCATCTGAGAAACTGGAACTCTCAGGGCATATCATCATCATTTGTAGTAGCATGCAGTGGCAGGTGTAATTTGGGAAACCTTGGAGGCTGGCAAACTGGTTTTTAAAGACAGGTAATACAAAAGTAAAAATATGGAAAGGTTTAGTTTTGAGTCCTTGTCACTCCATCTGCTGGCCATGCCATTGTGAACAGTAAACCTATCTGTCCATCCATTCATCTACCCACTTAACATTTACTAAGCGCTTACTATGTGACAGCCACTGTGCTAGACCCTGGAGAAAGGGATGAGCAATTTCAGCTCTCAAGAAATACACCTTCTAGTGTAAAAGAGAGAAAATGACAATTTCATATCCAAGTAGTAAGTGTTGGAGTCCAGTCAAACATGCTATGGGACATAGTCCTGTGTTGGGATAAGGGAAGTCAGGTGAAACTTCCTGGAGAAGTTGATAATAAGTCAGGTGAAAAGAGTAGGAACAAAATTCCAGTCAGAGGGAACGATACATGAATAGGGATGGATTCTTGAGAGATAGGGCACATTAGTGAACTATGAATAGCTGGGTAAGATAGATATAGAACACAAGTTAAAAAATGAAGAGTGATGAGTTGAGCTGAGTCGAAAACAGAAGAAGCCATGATAAGCTAAGGAATCAGAATTTATCCTAATGACAGTGGGACATTGAATGGTTTAAAGGAGAACAAGGACACCATCAAATTGGTGTTTATAAAGACCATGCTGTCAGCATTGGGATGTGTGGTCTAGAAGGGAGGGAAACGAGAGCCGGGGTTGGGTAGGCGTGAGATTGGCAAGACAGGAGGTCGAAATAGCACCCAGGCTAACATATTATCCTAGGAGAGGTGATCAAGGCCTGAGCTAACATAGGAAGAGTGGTTTGGAGAAGAGGACTGAGAGATATGGCATTGGGAAGTAAACTTCACAGACTGGTAGCTTGTAGGAAGGGAGGGCAAGGAAAAGTATAGGCTATCTTGCAAGTTTCTGCCTGGGTGATTAGGTAGGTGGTGGTGCCATGAGCCGAGATGGACAATTCTGGAGGATAAACAGGTTCTGGTTTGGATCAGGGAGAAATGGGAGCTCAATGAGTCCTTTTTGGACATGTGGGATTTGGCATGCTTGTGGGTCATCTAGGCAAGATGTTCTATAGATGTCAGAAACATGGCTTAGAGTGCAGAAGAGCAGTTTGGATTGGAAATGTTTTCTCATCTAAAAAGAGGGAAAACAATACTTTCCTTCCAGGGTCACTGTGAAGATTAAATAGCACATTGGATGTGAAGACACGTTGTAAAGTATAAAGCATTTGCCATTGTATGAGACTGGATGGTTACTCATGGGCAACTCAATTTTTAGATTCCCAGCTTTTTACTTATAAAATGACATTTGCTGTGTGCCTGCCATGTACTAGGCACTGGATTGGGGAGGGGCACCAAAATATATTATTTTCTTGTGCCTGGGACCTATTACAGTCTAGAGAAAGAGTTATGAATAAAATTAACTATAATATGAAATAGATAGAAATCTGGTTACGATAGAAGTGTAAGAGAGTGTGTTTGCCAGCTCCAGGGAGAGCTTCCAGCAGATTGTCATCTTACACTGAGAAATGAGTGCAAAGCCTTTCCTTGCCTCCTCCCTGATAGGTATCTACAATCACACTCTATTTCTCTAGAGCTTCTCACAGGAAATCCTGTGTGCCCACAAAAGATATACGATCAATCTTCATCATTCATGCATTCCATATTTATGAAATTGCCTACTTGCTAAAATGTATTTGTAACCCCAAAAGCAACACTTGAAGTGATTTCACAATCATTTGTTGACATACAAAGAGCAGCAAAAAATTTAAGACACTCAACTGCACATTCTCAGCAGAGCCTGACAAAGGCAATGTTCTGCCTTCTTGTTTCAGCTCATACCACAAACAAGTGTTCTTTCCATGCTCTATTCAGTGCCATGTTTCTCACATTTTTATGCATTTGGGTGATGACATTGCTGTTTAAAATTGCTGCCAGGTGTAGCGCTGAAGTGCTGTCTAGTGTACCTAAGTGCAAGAAGGTTGTGATGTGCCTTACAGAGAAAATACGTGTTCTAGACAAGCTTAGATGAGGCATGAATTATAGTGCTGTAGGCTGTGAGTTCACTGTTAATAAGGCAATAGTATATATTAAATAAGGAGTCTTTAAACAGAAATACACATAAAACAATGTTATATATTGATCAGTTAATGAAGATTTTTGTGACCAGAGGCTCATAAAACCTAACCCTATATTTCCCCTAAGAGCAATGGTTCAGTATTTGCTAATTCAGTGTTCATGGCAGACTTATGTATCATAACTACTGTGAATGAGGATTGACTGCACTGCTTACCTTCCACAAGGTGGAAACCAGGTCCCTGTCCCCAGTTTCTTTCTCTGGGAGAGAAATTACTACATGTGAAGCAGTATATAACTAGGTGATGACATTTTCTCAGATTCCCTGAAAGTCTGAGTGAGTCAAGAGACATGTATATTTCCTCCTGTCCTTATATGGTGTTGACCTTGCCTTCCCCAAGCCTCCCACTGAGTTTCTTCCTTGCTACTTTCTACCAGTTAAGGTTTAGAGAATTGCACATGGGTACTGAGACTCTACAACTTGGGGGAGTTTTGCATCCCTAGATTGCCATCTTCCACATCCTCACTCTCATTCTGGGATCTACTTCCTTTCGTGCTCCAAGTAAGTTAGAATGAAGGGTCCTCAGCTTACACTCGGGGCATGTTTCTGTCCTCAGCTTTGTCAGGTCCCACCTGCATTTGATTATGGGAGGTTCTTTTACCTGCATTTTTTCCTCTGGACATTAGGCTATTTTATGGGCTCCTTTGCCCCACTGCCCTCCAGAGGCATGACAACCAGTGTGATCTCTATCCTCCCTTATGTGAAATGTCTGTTCAATTATTAATCTCTTAACCAGTGGGCACCAGTTTTACATTGTGTGCTTTCTTTTCATGGAGGCAAGCCTTGGTTTCCTTGTTAAGAAATGGGAATAAGTTGGGCTTCTGTCTGATCAAGCTTAGACTAGAAGATTTCACAGAAAGTAGCCATTGGCCACACCTAGTCCAAGAGGAATTCATTCTCATTTCCTGGTTCTTGCATCCTTGGTCAGTGCTTTCTGTACCAAGGGTGCTAAAAATGTCAATGTTTAATATTGGTTACCCTTAGTAATTGAGGGGGAGGGGGCGGGTATTGCTTATGGTGATCTTAGAGAAAAGGCTTTCTTCCAGGCAGTTCAGAAAATGTTTGATTCTGAGTATTGCATTCCCCACCACCCAGTTTGTCAATCAGACTTTGTTTAGATTTCTCCCTAGTTACCTATATTAACAAGGTTGTGATGGGTTCAGAGAAAAATTCCCCTGGTCCTATTTCCAGCAACTCTAGGAGGCTGCATTAGGGACAATATCCTAGTAAACATCACATATCTATGTTGCTCTAAAGATTAAGACTGGAGGCTGAGGAAAGTTTTAATAGTTTCAGAAAACAAATATTTAATAAAGTTCAAGCCATTTATGACAAAAAAGAAAAAAATTCTTATGAAACCAGGAATAAAACTTTTGTACCTTGGTAAAAATATCTATAAACAAACAAATACCTACAATAAGTATAATACCTTATAGTGAAACATTAAGACCAATTCTTTAAAAAAAAAAACAAGATTGTCTCTTATTACTCCTTTATTCTCCAACATTTCATTGAAGGTCCCAGCCAGCATGGTAAGATTTTAAAGAAAAGAAATAAGATGTATAAAGATTAGAAAAAAAGAGAAGTATCACTATTTGAAGATATGATTTGTTAAAAGACAAGAAAATCTATAGATTATTAGAATTAGTAAGAGAATTTATCAAGGCTTATATATATATATAATCCATATATTAAAGTCAACTGTATTTCCATATACCAGCATCAAACAGTTGAATATATATTTTTAAAAGATACAATTTTAAAAATGTCAAAAATTAAGGTACTGAAAAATAAATCTATTATTTACATATTTTAAGAATAAGATGTGTATAAGACCCTTATGGATAGAAGTATAAAGTTTAATTGCAAGATATTAACAAAGTTGATAATAAAGATGATATATAATATAGGGATGTATATCAGCTTCATGAATAAGAATACTTAACATTCTAAAGATATCAGTTCTCAACATTTTCTTTAGATTCAAAGCAGTTCCATTCAAATTCCCAAAAGGTAGTTGTTTTGGTCAAATTTGTCAAGCTGATTCTTGAATTTATGTGGTTTATTAGAGGATAGAGCTTAGCTCAGATGATTTTGGGGAAAAAAAGAATAAGTAAGAGGACTTACTGTACTCTTATGAAACTATAGAAACTACAGTGGTAAGGAATTGTCACAGGGATAGACGGACAAATGGAACAATATAGTGAAATGTAAACAGAGCCAGGCATACGTAGGAATTTAATGCATGACAGAGGTGGCATTATAAACCAGTGGGGAAAGGATGGACTTATTCAGTAAATGGGGTTAGGCATATGGAAGAAACTATACACAAAAATAAGTTCTTGTAGAAAATATAAGAGTACATTTTTATAGCCTTAGCGTAGGAAATCAGCTTTTCCTACCTAAAACCATCTAAATCATAAACTAAAGAGCAAAAATATTTTCCCTATTTCAAAACTTTAAAGTTTCATATACAAAGAAATCTAAGAAAATTGAGAAAAACTAGAGAAGGATATAATTTTGCCATGCATATGAGCAACAAATGATCTCTATTTAGTTCGAATATAAACTAAATCAATAATAAAAGCCAAATAAGCTAATATAAGAATAGGCAAAAGTATGAACAAGTAATTCCCAGAGAGGAATATGCCAACATTCTTCACAAAGATGAAAAAAATCTCAAGCTCACTAGTCACCAAGGAAATGATAATTAAAACAATAAAATGCCATCTCCCTTCCATCTGATTGGCAAACATTTTAAAAGTCTGACAATACCTAGTTAGGTGAGAAGAAGCAGGCACTCTGATGATGCAGGCTGGGAGGAGTGTCCATGGATAGTACAACTTTGAAGAAAAATTTGGTAATATCTATAAACTTAGAGTTGCAAATACCTTTTGACTCTGTAGTTCCTCCTCTAGGTATACATCCCAGAGAAACTCACACATGCTCCTAGAGCTATGTAAAAAGGTATTAAGAGAAGCATTGTTTATAATAGCAAAAAAAAAAAAAAAAAAAAAAAAATTGGTAATGAACCTACATGTCTACGATAAGGGTGGAATAATTAAACTGTAGTATGCTTGTACAATGGATGTTATTAAGATGGATGAACTAAATTAACACATGTCACTATGCAAAAATCTATAAACCATCCGTAGGAGTGTGTCACAGTTCAGGTTCCCAGGAAAACAGACTCCAATACTCTAAGATTTGCATGCAGGAGGTTGATTGGAAAGTGCTCTCTGGACCAACACTTGTGAGGGGTGATAGGGGCAGAGCTGGTTGGACCCATGAAATCTGAACAGAAGCCTTAGCCAGTCCCATGAGCATCTCTGGAGCTGGCAGGGCTCTACCAAGTTGTCCTTGCTGTCCAAGGCATTCATACTCCTGTACCCAGCGATCTTGGATGCCAAAAAACCTAATACAAGAACCTAATATCAGAATGGTCTGCCGCTTCTTTTGCAGGAGGCAATTCCTTGTACAAGACTCAGTTGTCCTGGTAGTTGGGGAGGTTAATGCCTCCATTATGAAGGGAAATTTGGCTGTGCACCATCGTAACCAATACAGAGGGAGAATCAGTTATTGAGTCAAGGACAGGAGATATCGCTAAGAGCCTTAGGATATTAATAGAGGTTTTCCAGGTGGATGAGAGGGGAAAGGTTCTTCTGACAGAGGTTATAGCATACACAACCCACTAAGCTATGAAAAGCACTTGGGAAACCCGCTACAATTGAATGTTTCAATCTTATTGTCTTAAAGGAGTTCTTGATTTGGTATGGATGTTAACTTTATTTTAATTGCAAATATTTTCTCTCAACCTTTTGCTTGTATTTTTATTTTAGTTCTTTCATTTGGGTTACTATATCAGTCTTTTCTCTTGTGGCTTCAGGTTTTTGTGCTTTGCCTGAAAGGTAGGTGTTATAAGAATATACTCCTGTGTTTTCTCAGGCAATATATTTCTACTCATAACACAGACCTAACTTCATGGTGAAGGCCAAGACAGTTAGATGACCCTCTCTGGTCATACCTAAGTCCCTTCTCTGTTCTCGTCTGGTGATATACTGAAATTAGGAATGACTTCCTCCTTCAGGGGATGTCCACCCTCTAGACAGAGGGCATGCTTTCTGCTGTGAGGGTCATCACATACAGGGACTGTCTCTCTCCACCTCTGTTCCAGTTCCTTCTTTTAGCTGGAACACTCATAATTCCGCATGCTAATTAGATTCTGCCATTCAGATGTTCTCTCTGGAGACCTGGCATGTGGAAGTGAGGGGAAAACTATCTTCCTGCCTCTTTTAGGATATTTTTGCTGCAAGTGGGGCTGTGGAGATGAGAGTTTTCTGTGTGACTGCCTTCTAGTGTACATTCATCGGTGACAAGGGCTCCTTCCCTGGCTTCCTAATCCCCAGGTGGTCACTACCACAGCTTCTCAGTATCCAGAAGGCAGCAGAATCAGCAGTGGTCACTGCAGCAATGGTGGGATTTTAATTCCAGCAGGCTCTAGTGGTGGCCTCGGAGATCCTAGCAACCTTGACTGGTCAGTAAGAATCTCACAGTTGTTCCATGACTGGAGCCCACACATTCACCCCTTTCTAGTGGCTTTGTAAGCACCTAATTTCCTGTGTTAAATCTCCCCCTGCATAAAACCCCAGCAGTGGTTTCTGTTTCCCACATTGGAACTTTACTGATGCAGTGTTTAAATAACAATACTGATGTTCATTACTAATAATGATAAGAATGGTAAAAGCAATAATGATGATAGCTAATATTTACTGAGCGCCTACTTCATTTCAGACGCTGTTCTAAGTATTTTGCATGTCTTAACTCATTTATCCTTGCAACAACCTTACAAAATAAGCACTATTAGTAACTCCATCTGACATATGAAGAAACTGAGAGGCAGGATGATTGTCCAAGGTCACACACTTAGTGAATGGTGGCGAAGGCTTTACACCTGGGCAGTCCTGGCATTAATACCACAAGAGTAACAATAGCCAGGAAGACCTCTTTCTTAGATGTCTTCTCTGTTTCTCCCAACTGACCCTCGGACTCCACGGCCCCTCACTGCCTTGAACATTTCTAAAAGCACTTTATTCATTACTGGTAGAGAACAAATGAGATCTGATTATAGAAAATGCAACCCCATTACTGCAGCTCAGATCCAGTCTCTTCTCTGAATTTGCATTGCAAAACCAGCTCAGCAATTCCAGATAGGGCCTTCCCCAAATCAGGTCTAAGTTGGGCAACAGGAAAATTTGTCTGTTGAAATTGGGAAGAAATCATCAAGCTGTTAAGTGCCCCAGAAAGCTCCAGAAAGACAGGCCAAGTCTGGGTTTAACCTAGCAGTTGACATCCATTTGAGGGTAAATTTGGAGCAGCCAGCTCAGGTGAAATGTTTCTTTGTCTTACTTCTGAATCATTACCTCAGTCTTCAAGGGGCGGAGATGCTGCTGGCTATGTTAAGTACCTTTTGATCATGAATGTGCCTGGGTAAAGCAGCACTTTGGTTCTGGGTGGGTTGTGGTGGTGTGCTGTGAGAAACATAGAAGGGCACATTGTAGAGGATTGACAGCAGGCAACAGGAATCCATCTACAGGTTTGGGGTCTGGCTTAGATTTCAGGCCATGGTGGAAGGTCCAACAATATCTGGATTTAAAAATATGTTTGATTAGGCAAGTGCTAGAATTGGGGTTTAAGTTGGGGCCTTATCCCATGGATGGTGATTAGGGTTGAGGTGTGTGAGTCAGAGAGAAATCTGTGGCTGGGCTTATGGGATATTCAACACTTCAGAGCCTAAAGTGTTCTATATCTCACCCCATCCCAATAAAGTCAGAACTGGTCCCAGAATAGAGGGAAGGGCTGAGTCTGGGGAGGAGGAGCAACAGGGTGTCAAGTGGTTCCAGCTTCCAAGATCAGGGGCACCTGGGGCCTGGGGTCAGGCCTTGGTCACTCTGGAAAGTCGGTCTTTGCCCACGTGCCCTATGGTCATAGCTCAAAGACAAATCCATTCTCTAAGAACAGAGCAACTTAAACTCTGAGTGATTGTCATTGGACCTGTTTCTGATCTGTGTCCATATCTCTGCCTTGCCCCTCATCTCTCTGAGTCATGCCAGACTTCTGCCTTGCTCTCACATCTGTTTGCAGTTTTCAAGTTCATTCAAATCAATCTCTGAAATGCCAAAATGTCCACTTTTTTCCAACCCATTTTTTCTCTATTATAAAAATAATGTATGCTAATTGAAGGGGGTTTAAGAAATATGAAAAAAAAAACATGGTTAATTCTGGATTAAAGATAAAGGATTAAATATGCAGGGCATTACCTCCATCTCCTCTTGGAACATCAATAAAGCACAGAGGGTAGAGGTGGACGATTTGTACTGACAGATGTGACAATAGCAGATAAATAGGAGAGGCTTGACTTAGCAGAACTGGGAAGGTGGTGAGAGAAGACCCCCACAGTGGGGGAAGGCAAGAAGTAACCTGATTTACTTTGTAGGATCTCTTCTACCTCTCAGGGCTCAAGAATTTCCAGCACCAGTGAAAAACAGTGGAGACTGTGGCTGAGTGAGATAAGGGTGGCTGGAGTCACAGACATTCCTCTTAAGGGGCCCATGCACAAACTTACTTACTGATGGACTCACTCACTCTGAGCTCCAGTGCTGGTGCAGTAGCTTGAAAGGTGCCAGGGACATATGGGAAGGAACTGAATTGTCTGGCTTCAGGGTGAGGGCTAAAGGGGCAGCTTTCTCTCAAATAGAAGTGCTGGTAGAAGCTTTTGCTCCTTTGTTGAGTCCACCCTCCTCTGGCATACAGACGCAGGTGGGCACCATATCTGAGCTTCCATCAACTTGTTTAACACTATCTGCCCTGCCCTGGTAATTCCCTGAGACTCCGCCCCATCCAACTTGTAAGTCCACCCAACCTGCTTCCAGTGGTTTATTCCACACAAATGGCTGTCTTGGCTCATGCTGTGGACTTCCCTAAAATCCCTCAAAGGTTCACAAACCCAAACAAGCAGCACCTAGCCTTAGCATGCCCTGTACCTCTTGCTGAGCAGCCCCAAGCCCAGCACTAGTGGCAGCTGGCCTCGGTTTGCAGCTTGGCCTCTCGAGGCACCTCCAAGGCCAGCGCAGGTGGCGACCATCTGTGGATTGCTTGGTGACTCTTGCCAGGTAGCTTCAGGCAGGGCGCAGTCTTCAGCTGAACTTGGCCTGCTGTGGGGCACCTCCAAGCAGGCCCTGGGGTCAGCACTCCCAGTGACTGGCTTTGGACCAAGCCAGACCACCAGCCAGAGCTGTATCCAAGAATGACACACCCAAAGGGCAGACTAAGAAGGCACCAGAGCCCTGCTAAAGCGATTTCTGCTCTACAGGGTTAGCTCCTCACTGCAACCAATCTTCACAACCAATCAGCCTGAGGGGTAATTCCTCCCATTGATGTGCAAACAGCACCCAAGGTTCAGCTACAACAGGAAGGCACACACAACCCAGACAAGGGACATACCTGGAGCACCTGGCTCAGGTGACCAGGGAGACTGGCACTGGGCCCCACAGAACAACTACTACTCTACTAAGGCTACTCTACTAAGACTGGGTGGCATAGGAGCCTTACCTAATATATAGCAACAAACACAAGGAGGAAGCCAAAATGGGGAGACAAACATGTCCTCAGTGAGAGAAAAGAACAAAGCTCTAAAAAATAAAAATAAAAATGAAAATAACTAAACAAAATGGAGACAAGAAATCTACCAGATGCAGAGTTTAAAACACTAGTTACAAGGATGCTCAGTGAACTTAGGGGAAGAGTAGAGGAATGCAGTAAAAACTTTAACAAAGAGATAGAAGACATAAAAATAGAGATAGAAAACATAAAAAAGAACCAGTCAGAAATGAATAAAACAATAACTGAAATGAAGAATACATTAGAGGGAATCAACAGTAGATTAGATGAAACAGAGGATCCAATCAATGATTTAGAAGATAAGGTAGCAGAAAATACCCGACCAGAATAGCAACAAGAAAAAAGAATACAAAAAATGAGGTTAGTTAAAGGAGCCTCTGGGACAATATCAAGCATACCAACATTTGCATCGAAGGATACCAGAAGGAGAAGAGAAAGCAAGGAATTGAAAACCAATTTGAAGAAATAATGATGGAAAACTTCCCTAAACTGCCGAAGGAAATGGACATACAAGTCCAGGAAGCACAGAGAGTCCCAAACAAGATGAACCCAAAGAGGCCCATACCAAGAATCATTATAATTAAAACGTCAAAGCTTAAAGACAAAGAGAGAATCTTAAAAGCAGCAAGAGAAAAGCATCTAGTTACCTATAAGGGAGCTCTCATAAGATTGTCAGCTGATTTCTCAACAGAAACTTTACAGACCAGAAGGGATTGGCATGAAATATTCCAAGCAATGAAAAGCAAGGACCTACAACCAAGATAACTCTACCCAGCAAAGCTCTCATTTAGAATCAAAGGACCGATAAATAGCTTCTCAGACAAGAAAAAGCTAGAGTTCATTAGCATCAAACAATATTACAAGAAATGTTGTCTATGGCCATGCTACCCTGAACAAGCCCAATCTCGTCTAATCTCAGAAGGTAAGCAGGGTCGGGCCTGATTAGTACTTGGATGGGAGAACACCTAGGAAGACCAGGTGCTGTAGGTGAAAAAAAAAAAAAAAAAAAAGAAGGAATTGTAAGCTGACAAGGTCCTTGCAATCTGTGAGGTCAACCAAGGGTTGCCTTGCCTAAAATATAAAAAATTTAACAATTAAAAAAAAAAAAAGAAATGTTAGAGATACTTCTTTAAGAAGAAGAAGAAAAAAGATTAAAAATATGAATAATACAATGGCAATAACTACATATCTATCAACAATTACTTTAAATGTAAATGGATTAAATGCTCCAATCAAAAGATAGGATGACTGAATGGATAAGAAAACAAGACTCTTACATATGCTGCCTACAAGAGACTCACTTCAGATGGAAAGACACCCACACACACACACACTAAAAGTAAAGGCATGGAAAAAGATATTTCATAAAAATGGAAACAAACAAAAAAGCTAGGGTGGCAGTACTTATACTGAACAAAATAGACTTTAAAACAAAGACTGTGAAAAGAGACAGAAAAGGACCTAATAATCCCACTTCTGGGTATTTATCCAAATAAACTCAAAACACTATTCAAAGGGACATGTGAATCCATATATCCATTGCAGCATTATTTACAGTAGCCAAGATGTGGATGCAACATGGGTGTCTATCAATAGACGAATGGATAAAGAAGTAGCAGTACATACACACAGTGGAAAATTACTCAGTCAGAAAAAAGAATGAGATCTTGCCATCTGCAACAACATGGATGGATCTAGAGGGTATTATACTGAGTAGAGTAAATCAGACAGAGAAAGACAAATGCCATATGAATTCACTTATATGTGGAATCTAAAGAACAAAATAAATAAACAAAACAGAAACAAAGTCGTAAATACAGCGAACATTTTGATGGTTGCCAGATGGGAGGGGTTTTAGGAGAGTGGGTGAAAGGGGGAAGGGATTAAGAAGTACAAATTAGTTGTTATAAAATAGTCATGGAATTGTAAAGTATAGAATGAGGAATATAGTCAATAATATTGTAATAACTACATGTTGTGTCAAATGGGTGCTAGATTTATCAGGGTGATAGCTTTATATGTTATATAAATGTCTAATCTCCATGTTGTATACCTGAAACTAATATAATATGTATGTCGACTGTAATTGGAAGATAAAAAAATTATGTAAAAAAAAGAATTTACGGCACCGAGCACATCTGGAATTGGGAATGAACATAGGGCAAAAAAAAAAAAAAAAAAGTGAAGATTGGTAGAAAGTATGATTAAGAAGCAGTTATCCCTCAGTGGCTTCCTGCCTCCTCTGCTAATAACTGATCCTCTCCCATCCCACTAGGTCACTGGCTGTTTAAGTCCCTGGAGAGGGAGAAGAAGGACTTTATAGGATTGGGGGAAAACAGGAGAATTAAGTGAAAGTTTACACACTCTGTTTTAAACCTCTCTACTTTTTCTCCTAGTCAGCTCCCCAGGGCTCTGGAAGCTAGGCTTAAAACCTCTGGATGAGAGATTGGAAGGGACCCTGGGAACAATCAGGACAGCTACAGTGCCTCCTTGTGCCTCCGTTCAGCAGATGTTCTGCTCCGTTTTTTTTTTTTTT
>NW_011889086.1:1092400-1104697 GCF_000151845.1 Pteropus vampyrus | reverse complement strand
ATTAATTCTAGAACATTTTCATCATTCCAGAAAGAAACCGTCACTCTCCCTTCCCTCCTCCCACCTGCCCCTGGCAGTCATTAATCTACTTCCTAGTGCCTCCGTTCAGCAGATGTTCTGCTCCGTTTTTTTTTTTTTTTGAGACAAAATTCACATACTGTAAAATTCTCCATTTAATGTAGGTTTTTAGTATATTAAGTAATTCTTAGTATGTTCACAAGGTTTACAGCCATCATCATCATCATTAATTCTAGAACATTTTCATCATTCCAGAAAGAAACCGTCACTCTCCCTTCCCTCCTCCCACCTGCCCCTGGCAGTCATTAATCTACTTCCTATCTCTAAGATTTGCATATTCTGGATAGTTCACATAAATATCATACAATATGCGGTCCTTTGTAACTGGCTTCTTTCACTGAGCATAATGTTTATAAGGTTTATCCATGTTGTAGTGTGTATCAGTACTTCATTCCTCTTAATGGCTGAATATTATTCTACCATATGGATAGATCACTTTTGTTTATTAATTTTTCAGTTGATGGCCAATTGGTTGTTTCTAGTTTTCTGGCTATTTGATTTATATGCTTCGTTTTTATGCAAGCTTTTCTTTAAACGGAGACCTCTAGCTAAATTAAAGCCTGAATTTGACAGGCTTAGTGGGATCTCTGTATTTTAAGATTTGAAGATGATTGCCGTTGATTGCCTGAACCTCTCTTCATGAGGATCAAGACTACAGCCCTCTCTAAAATGGCATGTGACACCCTTGAGGATAAGTTACTTAAACACTCCAACCTTGAGGATCTGACTCCTTTTCCACATCTCGTGTTGTGGCCCCTGATTTGCAGCCACGCACAGTGTACACCAGCTTCATGGAAATCTTCACATTACCCCATCTGGGCTCCGTTTTCTCTTGTCATTGTGCCTCGTACCTTCTGCCCAGAGTGCCTTTCTCCCTTCTCTGACTGCCCAAATCCTGCTCCCCATTTTACAGAGAAATCTTTTGAGGGGAAATCCAGGACTCCTACTGCATGGCCCCGCCTCTCCACAAAACTAGAAGAAACTGCCCACTACACCGAGCTAGATTCTGTCGTGGGTCAGGAGGAAGGGCGGTTACACAGCTAAACCATGGGGCAGGGTGGAATTCTTTTATTTTTCTTCTGAAGCAATGAAAAAAAGCTCTCCAGCCCTCCAAAGACCTGCTTCTTGTTTTATTATTCTGATTTTTGTTCTCTCCTCTAAGGAAGTGAGGGTAATTCCATTCTGGGTTCAGAGAAGCAGGTGTGCCAGGAGCACATGTATATCCTCCATTTGCCCTGGGCAGATAAGTCGGCCATGCTGATTCCCTGGGGGAAAAGGTAGTGCAATTCAAGGGCATCTTTCAAAGTGGAGAAAAGGCCTGGATGGGAGCTGGAGCCACCTCTCCCTGCTCCACTCAGCCAGGTCTCAGAACCATGCACTCATCATTCACCTTTGACTGACAGAGAAACACCACTTGCCCAAAAGACTGCAGAGCCCATTTCACTTTCCGGCCTCAAATTACCGAGGCGCCTTTGTCGTCTTTAAATAGATACTACTTCATTGCCTGCCTTTTCATTTCGAGTGGTTTTCTCCGTGTGTAGGTGCCCTGAAAAAGAATACAAGGTGATGAATCAAAATGTTTGAGCATCTCACCTCCCCCAACTTTCAAAGATAAAAACACTTAAGTTGGAGAGTGGTGTGGCTACTGAAGTCTCATAATTTATTTGAGGTATGTCGCACTTTTGATTAGAAAGTGCAATTATGTTTATAGTGTTGTAATCTCACCTGCCTTTGTGCTTTTGGAAAATTGCTGGAGAATACATCTTCTGGAGCACGCTGCCCTTGCTAATCAGTCAATTCCTGTCTCCGGAAGCTCTCACGCTAATGAAGAGATGCTTCTCGGAGGCTCTCAGCTCACACCCAGACTCTGGGGCTCATTTCTCAGGACAAAGAGTTCTGCCTCAGTTCTTTTCTCCTCCTTCTAGTAGCATACAAGAAAATCTGGCATCTGAGTGTAATAGAACTGCTTTCCCTCAGAAGGATCTGCCTTCCATTCTTTCTTTTTGTTTTCTTTCTTTCATTCAATCATTTATTCATTCATCTAACTGCTATTAAGTGCTAAGTCTTATGTTGGGCACTGGGGATATGAAATTTAGAAAGGCAGAATCCATGCTATTCAGAAGCTCACGGTCCAGTGAAGGCAGCAGAAAAGTAAGGAGACAGGTAAAAGCCAGTGTGACTGGGTGGTGATGGTGGTAAGAGGGTGTTAGTTAGAAGGGCTCAATCAAAAGGCTCTAATCCAGTCTTGGAGTAAAGAGTGAAAGGGACAGAAAGGCTTCTAGGTAGAAGTGATGTTCAAATTTTGAAGGTGGCATAGAAATAAGACAACAGTGGAACCAGAGAAGGTGTTTTATGCAAAGAGAAAGAGTGTGTAGGCCTGCAAGGATGGGCTGCTCATGTTTAGATTCACCATATAGTTTAGTATGACTAGAGCAGAGAGAGAGAGAGAGAGAGAGTGTGTGTTGGAAGGGGAAGGAGGATTGGCAAGAGGTAAGACTGAAGAATGGATAGGGTTTTCTAAGCTTTCTGGACTTAGTACAGAAAGTGTGGTGAGCCTTTGGAGAGTTTTAAGCAGAGGAGTGACATGCTCAGATGCGTGCTTTATAAGAAAACATCCCTTTGCCTGCAGTGGGGACCTACTGATGGCAGAGATGAATTACTTTTGAAAATGCAAGGTGTTCTTATGAATTCACTTCTCCTGGGCTTGGCCATAGTTGGAAAGACAGAGAACCATGATGGAGCAAAATTTCTATCCAAAAAGTCCATTTCTTCTATTGTCTAGGTAAGAGATTAATCATCCTATGGTTTCATCTGCTGTGTTGGGGTACAACATAGTACAGGATCTGTGAGCACAGAGAAGGCAGAGATTTCCATGAGGCGTAACCCAGAAACACTGGCAGTGGGAAGATCATTTCTCAGTCTGGCCTTGATATGGACAAGTAACTTCTCATCTCTGGGTATCAGTTCTCCCACAAAAAAAATGAGAAGATTGAACTCAATTGTTCCTTAGTTTCTTTCCAGCTCTGAAAACAATAACTTGATAGTTTGGTGAGCTGATTTTAGAATCATATAGATCTCAAATTGAATTCTGTGTCTGCCGTTTCTGGCTACATGGCTGTGGATAAGTTACTTAAACACTCCAAGGCTAAATTTAAAATGGAGACAATAAAACTTCTTGAAGGATTGTCGTGGGGATTAAACACTATATGTAAAGCATTTAGCATTGTCTCTACGTAAATGGATGGAGGCTGCTCTCATATAATACCTTCAAAAATGAAAAAAAAATGGCTAACCTGGAGAGATCATGAAACAAGGAAACTCATTCCTAGATCACGCAATGTCAAGGAACCAGAAAACTGAGGTTACAGTGTTTACAGCCACATGCGCAGTCTTTTCTGATTTTAAGCCAGTGTTTACAATGCTAAGATAATCGTGCTCATATACTGTGACAGAGCGCCCTCTCGTGGTTTTAGATATTAGCATTTTCATTAAGATGATTGAAGAACATAGCTTTTAGATTTATAAGCAAACAGCAAGGGTTTGGGGGTTCATTAATCTTGGATAAAGCTAATAAAGCTAATCTTAGATAAAGCTAGTAAAGTGCCATTAATTATATCACTTCTAATAGTAATTCCTTAGTCAACTTTTCCGTAAAAGTCATGTTCTGGGCATTTAATAGATCTTGCAGTTCTGAAAGACAAAATTACATTTTAAATTAAAACATAAATTATAATGAACATTGGAATTGCACATAAAATCTTCAGAGCAGTTCTTTGTGGCATGAAATTGAAACTAATTGGGAATCACTCAAAAGGACGGTGCAATGGCAGAACTGGGGTTTTTCCAGCGGTTACCTTGCTACGAACTTGGCTGTGATTTTGGGCAAGTTGCTTATTTCTGTGGACCTCAGTTTCCTCATATTAGAATATAGGACTCTAAGCATGAATGCTTCAAAGGTCCTTTCCAGCTCTAAGATTCCTTAATTTGAGGGGGATAAATTATCCATTTTCTTTTAATAGTAGGGCTCTGACTTCAAAGAAACTTTGTCAACTTTTCTTTACGAACTAGGGTCTCAAGTGCAATAGTTTACAGTCCATTTGAAGATGAGTTTATAACATTTTATAAAACCACCCCTAGCCAGCTGTAACAGAGATGGTTAGTCACTAACAGATTCATGTTCTCCCTCCACAGTGTAGTTTTGCAGAGAAGCAGTTGCCCAATCAGGACTCTATTTAACAGTCCCTCTTTTCATCCAGGTGGGACCAGATGACTAGTTCTTGCCAAAGAGCTGTGAGCAAAAATATGGGTACCAATTACAAGCCATGGTTGTTAAATATCAAATGTGTGACCACCCCATTCTTTCTCCTCACTCATCATGTCCTCAAATGAATGACATGTAGGCTACCTGGAGTCATAAGATGGCTGAGCCACAGGTGAAAGGAACCTGGGTACCTGAATTACCTATTGGAGACTATCTGCCCAGGAGAGCCACCCAATCAGAACATCTTCAATGGACTTTGTGTGAGTGAGAACTCTGTGTGAAGGCACTGAAAATTACGGGTGGTTCGTTAGAGCAGCTAGCTTTAATTATCCTAACATACTCTCCAGCTCCATGATGCTGGAATCCAATTTGAGGCATTGCATAAAAGCAAACTGATTTCATAAAAGCAAATTCTCTCTGCCCCCAACCTGCAGTTGAGATTGGTTTACTCATTATTTCTGAGATTTAAGAAAATAGTTCTGTTCTGAAAAAAGGTCTTATCAAGATTTCCATTAAACTATTGTAATTTGTTACACAAAGGGAGTCTGATGCAGACAATCTGGTTATTGATGGGTATAGATGCCACAATTACTGCTGAGTGATGCTATCAGGTACTTTGGAACAAAAGAAAGTCACATAATCATTGATCTAGAGAAAATGAACTAAGCAGTTAACTTAGTTGTTTTCTGAAATGTTCCCACTCTTCTACATTTTGAGGTGGACCCTTGTTAATGGGGGAGATGAGAATCATTGCTTATACCCAAGTTATTGATTGATAATTATTTTTGATAGCAGGAAAAATATGGAAGACAAAACAATTTTTTAAATATATAGCTATACTACAAATACTAATATTTTATTTAAGCTAGCATTCTATGGGAAGATAATTGAGAATCAGTGATGTAGAAACACATCATCGGCGACAGTAAGTAAAACTCATTACAGTAAAACAGGATTGTGGGACAA
This sequence comes from Pteropus vampyrus, assembly GCF_000151845.1. NCBI lineage: Eukaryota > Metazoa > Chordata > Mammalia > Chiroptera > Pteropodidae > Pteropus > Pteropus vampyrus. The sequence continues at coordinate 1,099,392 of NW_011889086.1, read as the reverse complement.
TGCTGTTCTGGAGCCATAGGCCAAGTATGATGCTGGCTACGATCAGAAAATTATAGCGAATGCTCAATCAGCTATAGAGAAATGAACTCCCAATGAAATAAATGCCTTGTGAAATTAGCAACTTTAGGATTTCATTGTACTTTGCCACTTAAATTATCATTTAGGAGCCTGAGTTCAAATTGGTTTTGTTAACAAAATAATGAATGTGACTACTATTACGAGGAAAATTAGCTCAGAAATTTAAAAATTTCCTGCAGATACTAACAATTTAAAGGGTCTAGCAACTTAGTTGATCTAGCAACTAAGCTTCCAGGAATCTGTTCAGAGAAATATTAACACCATGCAGAAAAGGTCAATTTTTCATAGAAAAATGACAACATAAAAAATGAGAACCTAAAGTTCATCGATTGACAAGTGATCAACATAATTATGGCAAATCTGTACTACAGAATGCTATGTACCTCTCGCAAAGAATAGATGTTTATGTGCTAGTGTGAAGAGAAGTCCTCAAAGATATATGTAGTATGACCCTTTCGTTCCATTGTTAAATTGATAGGTTTTGTATATGGCTAGAATAAAAGACTAGAAAGTTAATAGATCAGTTAAAGAGTTAATTCTGATTTTAAGGTGAGATTTTTCCTTTCTTTATACTTTATTCCTTAGTTGACTGAATGTGAATTATCTTCATAATTAACATCCTCATATACTCTATCCTGTGGCCAGACTTTCTCATTCCTTATCTTCATGCCCATGTTAACTCAGATCACTTCTTTCTGAAACATCTTCCCCCAAAAGTCATCTAACCAAACCATTCTAGGCTGTTTAAAGGTGATCTCCAAAAAATTGATCTCAATGTTCACATTCTAGACAATTATTTCTCATTTGTCTAAACATCTATTACCCTTGAAGTCTTTTACAGGTATTTATAATCAATTCCAGTTTGTATCGTAAGAATCTTAACTCTCCACGTCAGGTTTTATGTTTCCCACTTACTAGGTAATAGGCTCCTGAGAAGAAACCGAGATTTACTCATCTTTGTGTCCCCTATAATACTCAATGTAACAGATGCTCAACCAATGTCTGCTGAATAATGGGAAATAAATTTTATGCAATTTAATGTGTATGCTGCTAATAATTTAGAAAGAGACCAAATGATTCACCACATTATTTTCAAAACTTTATTTATACAGAATCTTCAGAATATTTCCCTTTAATTTTAGCTAGACAAAATCCCAAAGTTTAAAATCAGATATTTTATAATATGACACACTTAAGTATGGGGAAGAGAGTTCAATCATTTTGAGAAAAAGCTTTCATAATTGTATCAACATTAATATTTACAATATTCTTTAATATACAGATAACATGGCATCATATTTAAATGTACAAAACAGTTTAAATCATTGTTAACCACAGGACATTTCAAAATACAAACTAATAAAAGAAATCCATAAACACTGATAATATTTAGGGAAAACAAAAACAGGTTTATCAATAATATATAATACACAATTTACATGTCAAATCCACAAATTTAAAGATATATGACCAATCTACTTAAATCATGCTAGAATCTAAATACTATCCTATAATTCATAGGTTGAAACTAATGTTCTATTGTACCCTATGAAACAGGAATACAAACTATGAAATCATATTTAACAATCCTTCTTAATTCCTAAGAGACTACTTTAGGAAACCTCAAAGATAAAAAATCAGGCATTTTCCCCTGAAATGAAAGTCTTTATGAATATATTCATAAACATATTCAAAGGAAGAAAATAAAAACAGGAACATATAATGAGTTAATTAGGGGGATATAATATTTATTCTGTCTTGTTCCAGAAAGCATTTGAGCTGGGTTTAAAAGATTCAAAAAATACCAGAAAACACAAATTACAGATTAAATGAAAAAACAGAAAACAGTTGAGGGAAACAGCACACATAGAACCATGTAAAAAAAAAGGTAAAGAAGTAAGCTAAAGTATGTTACATTATTCTCCACAGTGATTTTTCTGGAAATATTGCAAAATGTGGCATTTATAAGAAAATTATTAAGCTACTGGTAAACTGAAGACTCTGATCCAATTTCTTTGTTAAATTTGTATTAACCCCGATAGAGCAGATTATGATAAAATGTGCTTTTTTCTTTGTGCTCAGGTGAAGTAAGTTTTCCTAACTGTCATATGTGTGACTCTAGATTTAGTCTCTAGCTATCGGTATAGATTTTTAAAAAAAATGGGGGAGGGGGATACTTTGACTCAATTTCTACTGAGAAATCCATCAACTGGATATCTACTGATGACCTGAGGCTAGGTAGCTACATTTCAGGTGTTCAGGTGTCATATGGCTTATTTTGGTAAAGGACAAAGCATTAATCCTAGGGCTTCCTGACCATATCAACTCCTCCAGGTCCTATAGTCACCTGGTTAAGACCCAGCAAGATAACCAAGAAGGTAAACTGAGGAGCAGGAGGCCTGCTCAGGTTGGCACCTGAGGCCACAGTCTTCTATGTTGCCCAGACAGCTGCAAGGGTCTGATTCTACATACAGTTTGCATATCACAGAACTCACCCCACTCGTGGGTGGGAGAAAAGTTATAGACAGAAGGCTGGGGAGGCATTAATCTGCCGCTTCTCAGAAATCTGAATTGGTCAGTTCATCTCTATTCTTCAGGTCCTGCTCTCCACAAAAGATAGAATGAAATGACCTTGTACTTATATGCCGAGAGGTAAGTAGAGGGAGTAGGGGTAAAGAAAAGGGCTGGAGGGAAATGAAAAGAGAAAAGATGATAGGATATGGGGCATGAGTTGCAAAACTATAGATTAGGGATCAAATGAAAATACCTAACTGAAAACTAAAACTAACTACTTTTTTTTTTTTTTTTGAGGATTAATGGCCCCAGCAATACTCCTGAGTTTTAAGAATGAAGTTCAAGTTCATAGATCTAAAGCTGCGGGAATTGCAATGTTCTTGGCAAAGCTACCCCAGGGTTTGTGAGGTGAGTTTTACAGGGGAGGGACAGTGACTGCCATTTTTCTAATGACATCCTTCAGGGGCAACTTATCTATTAGGCAACATGCCTCAGGCCTACAATACTCTGAAAGGCCTATGAAAATGTTTTAATTTCTTTTCAATTCAGAAGAAAAAACTTTTAGAATGACGGACATGTTTATATATAATATTACATTCATTTTTATACAAATACAATTGTAATATTTTAGTTTTTAATTTTTTATGGAAGAAGAGGTCCAAGAAGGCAAAAGTGTCTAAGGCCCATGAAAGTTATAATGCAGCTTTGAATATAGGGCCAGTGAGACAAGGCTAGAATAATGGAGGGGAAAGGAAACTGATCTTACTGATCTTGTTCCACTGATTTTTCTTTTTTTTTTCAATGTTGCTTTGGGATTAGATTTTTAAAGAGAGCTAAATTTAACACTGGCAAAGTACTAGTGTCAATTTCTTCTAGCCAAGCTGGAAAAAAAAATTAAGTTTTTACTTTATTCTCACTGCAATAAAAAGAACTGAATCCAGCTGAAGAGACTTGGATGTCTCCAAGTCCTGGCTCCACTCCTGTCAACATTGCCAGAGACAGGCTCCCCTATGAGACCCTGCCCCTCAAATGGCCCTACTGACTCCACCGCCACCCAGTTCCAGAAGTCCTCTGTGCTCGTCCTGGGCCCTGGCTTCAACCACCCTCGGTAGCCCAAGGTTGGCAGTAAGAAGAATGTGGTATGTCTCTGCAGTTGAAAAAACATTCTAAGACTATATGATAAGAGAAAAAAGGAAGTAGGGAGGAAGAGAGAAAAATATCACAGCTTTTGATGTTTTAAAACTACATGATCCAAAAAAAAAAAAAAAAAAAGGTAAAGGACTAATACTAAAATGTTAACTGTGGTTTCACAGACAACAAGATTGAGATATTTTATTTATGTTTGTTATTTTAAAAATATTTTATAAAATAAATGTCCTCTATCATTAGAAAAAAACACGGTAATATAATTTTTAAAATTGTGCTCTCAAAGCTCTAAACTGAGGACTGCCATCTTTGAGTTCCTCATAGTACCTGAATATAAATCACTGTTTTGAGTGTTGTCTGAAAATGACAGAAGACCTTTCAGTGTCTCAGGCTCATGCATCTGAAAATAAATTCTATATGTTTGCAATTCTCTAGAGCAAGGGTTGGAAGATAACGGCCAGCAAAGTGTTTGTTTTGTTTGTTTTTTTGTGAGGCTTATGAGCTAGGAATGCTTTTAAATTTTTTAAGGGTTGTAAAAAAATATGAAGAATAATGTCGGAGAGAGATAGAATGTGGCCTGCAAGGCCTAAGTTATTGACTAACTGCCCCTTTACATAAAAAGTTTGCTGACCTCTGTTTTAGATTCAGAAAGTATATGAAACTGAGCTACATATGAAATACGTCCTGGAAGGCCTTTTTGTTTTTAAAATTAATCTCTGATTTATTTAAACTTTACTGTAATTTGCCTCTTTCTTCTGATAGCAAGTAGTAGGAAAAAAAAAATCTAGTTGGAGGGTTAGGATTATCTGTGTTCCAGTTAAATGAGGTTTTATCACACACACACTAATTAAGTGGATATACAGTGAAACTAATTATTGTATGTACCTGGAATCTACATATAATATCTCAGATAACTGAGAAAATGACATATTCTATAGCATTGTTGTTATAAATAAAAATGGAAGCAAATATCTGTAATTATAAAATTGGTAATTTGATTCTGTCTTTTTGAGTCTCTTCTCTAGTTTTAAGATTTTCTCCTTATGCTTCCCCTGACCTCCCATAGCATGCTGTTAGAGTTATTAAATGAGTAGTGCTCAACCATGTTAATTATCTCAGTGACTACCCATCCAGAGCTCATTTACAATCATAAACAAATCTTACCAAAACACATGGAAAGTATGGAAGTGCTCCTAATGAGACATGAGATACCAAAAACGGAATGGCTAGGTTGGGGAGAAATAAAAATTAGAGAGACATTCCACGTATTAACCTGAATACAACAGAAACGCAGACAGCCCTTCAAGCCTACGGCACTGCTTACCAGCCATGGTAGGACGGGAGCACTGAGGCTGGCCCTAGTGTACACACCTCTCTACAAACACTTCATGAAAACAAGTCCATCTCTCTTTTTCATCACATGATATAGGCGGCAAAGTTTGGATTATATGAACTAGAGAAAAAAAAATATCAAAATCTGTGCCACTGCTAATTAAATTACAATATTTTCAAGGTTGTAACTGAAAGGATCTCGTGTGTCAAGAGTAAAATGTCTTACTTTAAAATAATTACATTAACAATTCCTTTGGACCCACAGTACAGTTCTCTTTAGCCACTCCATTCTCTTCCTTGCTTTTATAATTTGAAAGGAACAAATTTTCTATTTGAGTCAGGAATTCTTCAGCAATGAAACAATTTGTCACTTTGCTCAGAGTTTTCCTCAGACATTCCAAAAGCTGGGAGAAAAAAAAAGTTTCACATTTAAACACACAAAAAGTGTAAATAGAGAGTTTTCATTATTATCTTTAGTTAATGATAAAGCTCACATTTTCCAAATCACACATTTTCTAATGCTCAAATGAGAAACACTCTCCTTAAATGTGGTGAAGATAAACTGGTGTGCAGTAATCATGCAGCTGGAGTGCAGGGTGCCATTGCTGAAGACTGCGTAGGTTAGTTCCTTTATGATTTACGTAAGGAAACGAACCTGAGACTGGATGTGCAGGTGTGATGCTTTCTACTTTAGATAAATTTTGACTTTGTTTTTTTTTTTTTGTTTCTAAGTTACATTTACGAAGCAAAAATAATCCCGTAGGATAAAAAAAAAAAATCTATGCCCAAACACAGGACTCTACCATTTCAAAATTAGAATGCTAGAATATTTCCTGGGAAATGTGCATATTAATCTTCCAACAAAACAAAGATAAAGTGGCTACAACAGGAGGGGATATAAAATATTAAAAAGAAACAATATGTTTAAGTTTTCTATTTCTAAATTGCTATAAAAAAAGACAAATGTTGCCAGTCTACTGATCTTAATTCGCTATACTCATAAACAACGCTAGATGTGAAATAAAAGAATTCAAGACTTACTGCATACCAGAAAGTTAAGTAAGATGACCATTTAAATTTAATTGTTAGATTTATACTACTATTCTTTACAAATGATCAATTGTTACAGCTAAATGGAAATACAACGCTTTTGAATTTAATAAGAGAAAAATGGTCTCTATTGTGTATAATAATAATCTGCTAAGAAATTTATCAGCTAACACTGACAAATTTAATCTAAAATATTATTATTTCTATATGCAAGTGTGGGCAACAAAACACATTACTAATTATCTCCTAGAAATTAATTTTAGTAAGAAAAAAAGCAATAAAGGAAATATACAGAAAATGTATCCATAAAACATTAGGCATCATGAGAAAACACATCAAGATGAATAGCTTGAGAATCTGTGAACAACAGAACCAATTAAAATGAAGGCGGCTTACTTTCTGCAAATAAGTCAGGTCAGAATCCCGGCGAAAGATTTTATCCATGGGGACGCTGCTGTTAGAAGAAACAGGAAAACAAACTGATAAGAAAAATACTATAAATTAATCAATTCTGTAATTAAACTATCACTGATGCCATATATCACAATTTTATATTTAACTTGGGTTTTCTCTAAAACATAATTTAATGAGAAATATTGCAGATGTGAAACCATCTCAAACCACTGCACATACCTATGGGATAGCCTGTATTTTTCTATCATCCATCTTGTCTTTTCAAATACTAATCCCCACCGAGGTTCTTCTAACATCTGTTGTACTTCAAATTTGTAAGGTAAACCTAAAAAAGTATAAAGCAGCACATATTCATCAACTATTTCTTAAATCTCCAATCTCCTTTTAATTACTTAAAATTCCCTTCACTGTTTTCACAATCATAAATTTGGCAGACCAGCTGAACAAAACTTTACAGT
>NW_011889086.1:1090064-1092350 GCF_000151845.1 Pteropus vampyrus | reverse complement strand
TGGATGTGCAGGTGTGATGCTTTCTACTTTAGATAAATTTTGACTTTGTTTTTTTTTTTTTGTTTCTAAGTTACATTTACGAAGCAAAAATAATCCCGTAGGATAAAAAAAAAAAAAAATCTATGCCCAAACACAGGACTCTACCATTTCAAAATTAGAATGCTAGAATATTTCCTGGGAAATGTGCATATTAATCTTCCAACAAAACAAAGATAAAGTGGCTACAACAGGAGGGGATATAAAATATTAAAAAGAAACAATATGTTTAAGTTTTCTATTTCTAAATTGCTATAAAAAAAGACAAATGTTGCCAGTCTACTGATCTTAATTCGCTATACTCATAGACAACGCTAGATGTGAAATAAAAGAATTCAAGACTTACTGCATACCAGAAAGTTAAGTAAGATGACCATTTAAATTTAATTGTTAGATTTATACTACTATTCTTTACAAATGATCAATTGTTACAGCTAAATGGAAATACAACGCTTTTGAATTTAATAAGAGAAAAATGGTCTCTATTGTGTATAATAATAATCTGCTAAGAAATTTATCAGCTAACACTGACAAATTTAATCTAAAATATTATTATTTCTATATGCAAGTGTGGGCAACAAAACACATTACTAATTATCTCCTAGAAATTAATTTTAGTAAGAAAAAAAGCAATAAAGGAAATATACAGAAAATGTATCCATAAAACATTAGGCATCATGAGAAAACACATCAAGATGAATAGCTTGAGAATCTGTGAACAACAGAACCAATTAAAATGAAGGCGGCTTACTTTCTGCAAATAAGTCAGGTCAGAATCCCGGCGAAAGATTTTATCCATGGGGACGCTGCTGTTAGAAGAAACAGGAAAACAAACTGATAAGAAAAATACTATAAATTAATCAATTCTGTAATTAAACTATCACTGATGCCATATATCACAATTTTATATTTAACTTGGGTTTTCTCTAAAACATAATTTAATGAGAAATATTGCAGATGTGAAACCATCTCAAACCACTGCACATACCTATGGGATAGCCTGTATTTTTCTATCATCCATCTTGTCTTTTCAAATACTAATCCCCACCGAGGTTCTTCTAACATCTGTTGTACTTCAAATTTGTAAGGTAAACCTAAAAAAGTATAAAGCAGCACATATTCATCAACTATTTCTTAAATCTCCAATCTCCTTTTAATTACTTAAAATTCCCTTCACTGTTTTCACAATCATAAATTTGGCAGACCAGCTGAACAAAACTTTACAGTAGGCATTCATTAAACATTTATTGCCTAAACTTTACAGTGGGCATTCATTAAACATTTATTGCCTACTTGGTCCACCAGATATTAATGCCAAGCAATTAACAATAATAAAGAAAAGTAAAAGTGCCCTTTGCATGACAATTCTATTCAAGAAACTGACATAAAATGATCACATAATTTATTATCCAAACCAAAATACTTTTTGAGTAAAAGAGGGCACTATTAATAACTATATCAGAACCACAGGCTTAAACTGAGACTGACCTAAACAAACCAAGACATATTCTATTCCAGTGACTTTTTTTTTAAAACACAGGTTATTAAGCTTATAACAATCCTATAAAGTAAGTAGGTAGTATTACTCCTATTTAACAGATAAGAAAACTGAGATTAAGACAACCTGTTGAAACTAGTAAAGAGAAAGAGGTTGAAATTTAAATCCTAGCAGGCCTGCCTGACTCTGAGCCCACACTCATTCCACCTTCCTGATAGGTGCTAATCTAAGACTAGACAGGGAATAAGAATAATTCCGTACTTGAGTCAAAGCTGTCATGCTAAACTCTAGAAAGCAGCCTCAGGGTGGACATCATGTACACAGCTAGAAAGGAAAAAAATACCAAAGGATGAGACTACTTAGATATTTCTCACATATCTCTCAAAGTCCTCGTGTAATGGTACGTATTTGCGGTGTATTAAAAGAGCTCAGCTGATTCATTACCAAAGGCCAATACCATAATAACACTTATATAATGCTTACTATGTGCCAAACTTAAAGCACTTTATAGATAAGGCCACTTAAATGAACTATCTACCACATTGTCCTTTTTTTTTTTTTTTATGAGGACACTGAGCCACAGAGAGGTTAAATAACCTGTTCATGGGCATATATAACTAGTAAGAGGTAGAGCCAGGATTTGAACCCAGGTAGTCTAGTCTGTGTTGAGTTTATAATCTTAACCTTTCCATTATATTACCTCTTAATTGGGTTTAAGCCATCATAAGGCTTTCAAGTACATAAAATGTCAG
>NW_011889086.1:1060620-1089798 GCF_000151845.1 Pteropus vampyrus | reverse complement strand
GTATATTTCCTGGCTATTACCAGTACAGAAAATGCTTAATTATTAGAGACATTTTAAGGATAGGATTTGAGAATACACTTAAGAGAGACAGAGAGAGACAGAGACACAGAGAGAGGGAAACAAGGGAAAAAGGGAAGGAGGGAGGGAGGAAGGGAGGGAGGGAAGGAAGGAAGGACTCAAGTTAAAAGTACTATAATATACAAGGTATCCCTTGGCTTCTAGAAAATCTTAATTCTTGAACCAGAGGGTTTCCAAGAGGAGTAGTGAAAAACATAAAATGTAACAAGCAGTGTTTGTTAATAATGGTCAAGTCATTGACCATTAAGAGGCAGCTCTGCCCAACAGAACTTTCCACACTGATTAATGCTGACACCTGTTCCTGTCCAATGGTAGCTTATGTGAATACTGGTAGAGTTTCCTTTAATCCTTTCAAGTAATTCTTTCCCCTGTCTAGTGTAGTTTCTTTGCACACTTGCACTGGTCTATATCTTGATAAATACTAAATTTGTACCTTCTACAAATCTCCAGAGTATTCTCTACATGGCTTTTTGCTCTGTGGTCCTCTGTCCTGTAAAATTTAGCTGCGTTGGTTTCCTCGGTCTTACCTCTTATCACCTCAACTCAGTTTGCTTGGCTCTGGGTAGGTTTCTTCTCCTTGTGCTATGCCTGGCAATTCTTTTAAGTTAATAAGCTAAGATAATTTGGGGGCTCATTATTTTGTCCAGTTTTTGGTTGTTTCAGACAAGTCCTTGTTACTTCATTTTGGCTAGAAGTGAAATTCTAGAAATTGATTTTTAAATTTCATTTAATTCTAATTAATTTAAATAATCATATGCGGCTAGTAGCTACTGTATTGAACAGCATCAGAGTAGAGGTTCACTATCAAAATCTAGCAGATTATGAAATTAAGAAATTCTTTAAATTGAGAACAAGTTAATTGTGACTCCTCCTTTTGCAACTCTGTAAAATTATACTGGCTAAAGAATAATGTACATGTGTGCTATGGGCATTCTGGAATAAAGTTAGTATCAATACTATTCATTCAATAAAAACTTACAGAGCATGGACCATTTCCTAGGTGCAGGGAAATTGATTAAGTGCTACTAGAGATACAAAGACAAAGCCCTTTGGGGCTCACGGTTTAGTGAGACATGCTAAATAGATAAATTATCTTTTACCAAGACAAAGTGACCATGAAGACAGGAAACAAATGTAGCAGATGCATAAAGAACTGAGCAACCAGAGCAACTAAAGTAAATGACATAGAGGTAGTGATGGGAAAGCATCATTAAGAATGAAGAGAAATTAATAAACAAACATTCACTTACTATCTACTTTATGCCAGGCTTTGTGCTAGAAACTAAGGATAGAAAAATGAGTATAATATAATGTCAACCTTCAAGGAGCTCATGAGCTAATAGAGAAGAGTACAATGTGCAGTGACAGTTTCCAGAGAGGACAGAAAACTAGAGTAGTGGTAGTAAGAATGAAGAATAAATATCCTAGGGATGTCAACTGTTTCTTTCAATCGCTTCCTTTCCATTCACACTTCTGTCCTCTAGTATGCTACATGAATTCTCAGTCAATAGTTGATTAGACTGCAATAGACATAAATCCCAAAGGAACCAACTCATGTGATGGGCTAAACCAACCAAATTCTTTCTTGAAATAAAATGGAAACTAAGGGATATACGGAGTTCGGCATTATTAAGCCTAAACCGAGAGGTAATGGAAAGCTGGTAGTCGGTGGTCATTTTGTCTTTTCTCTTTTTTTTTTTTTCATTTGTATGCCATCACAGAGAAAACCAGTCTGCATTTATTTTGCTTACTGCAGTGTCTCCAGTACCTAACACACATTGCTTGGCCATAACTTTTCTCCATGTCGCAATCATTTTGCTCAGTGGTCATGGTAACACAGTGGGGACTTGAATCTAGAAGGATATCTTAAAAGGGAAGAAAGTAGCTGTACTACGTGGTATGCAAATAGTAATCCCCCAGTTGAGGGCACAAATTTTCCATTCAAATAGTTTTGCTTAGATGTAAAGTCTTTGATTTGTAAGATTAAAAGACAGAAATAGGATAAAATTGTTTTTGTTGACAACTTACGATAAGAGCCATCTGGGCTAATTTCGTCACTTATAATCAGACAGGTAATTTGGGAATAAGGTAAAGGATTGTTTCGATTATAGGGACTAACAATCATTCCAATGAACTTTGCACCACCTCTGGAGAAGTAACTCTACAATAAAAAGTAAAGTAAAATTAGTTTCAAGTACATAAATTTAAAAGTCAGTATCTATACACACCAATATTTTACACAACTAACGGAGGAAAAGGGAACATAAAGGTGTGTTAAAATCTTAACATCCAAATAAGCAACTAAATAAAATGCCTTATATATTCATTCTGTATGCTAAATTTTTCAGGCCAAAATGCCTTCAACCCAACCTTAAAAAAGTCACCTGGCCTACAAAATCTATTATTTGCTAAGAATGTATTTATTAATCAGTTCGCTACCCATCATTGATAATCTTTATCAATATGGTAATAATTTACAAATAGCTGCCTATACAAAAACATTAACACATCAAACATAAAACTGCAAAATAAAACAAAACTTTGTTTTTCCCAGAGATGCAAAATATATATTGTTTGATTATTTCAATTATTCCCAGCCCCTGTCCTAATTGTTCCCATCAATTTTTAAAGGCTCTGAGAGTAATTATCACTGTTACTTTGATGGTTTGTCTGTATTAAACAAAGAAGCTGATTTTCCAAATGTTTAAGACTTATGAACACACCTGGTATTTGGCTTGAGTGTCAATATCTCGTAGGGAAGGATTAGGATCAAAGGCAGGATGAGAATGATACCATCCAATAACACTATAGCCTCTTACAGCCAACGTTTCTGAGGCCTGTGTTTGTGAGACAGGATCCATCTCACACTGTAGTCCTGTACTCAGACTGTTACATGGTTCTGCTGCACAGACCTAGAAGGAAGGACTCAAGTTAAAAGTACTATAATATACAAGGTATCCCTTGGCTTCTAGAAAATCTTAATTCTTGAACCAGAGGGTTTCCAAGAGGAGTAGTGAAAAACATAAAATGTAACAAGCAGTGTTTGTTAATAATGGTCAAGTCATTGACCATTAAGAGGCAGCTCTGCCCAACAGAACTGTCCACACTGATTAATGCTGACACCTGTTCCTGTCCAATGGTAGCTTATGTGAATACTGGTAGAGTTTCCTTTAATCCTTTCAAGTAATTCTTTCCCCTGTCTAGTGTAGTTTCTTTGCACACTTGCACTGGTCTATATCTTGATAAATACTAAATTTGTACCTTCTACAAATCTCCAGAGTATTCTCTACATGGCTTTTTGCTCTGTGGTCCTCTGTCCTGTAAAATTTAGCTGCCTTGGTTTCCTCGGTCTTACCTCTTATCACCTCAACTCAGTTTGCTTGGCTCTGGGTAGGTTTCTTCTCCTTGTGCCATGCCTGGCAATTCTTTTAAGTTAATAAGCTAAGATAATTTGGGGGCTCATTATTTTGTCCAGTTTTTGGTTGTTTCAGACAAGTCCTTGTTACTTCATTTTGGCTAGAAGTGAAATTCTAGAAATTGATTTTTAAATTTAATTTAATTCTAATTAATTTAAATAATCATATGCGGCTAGTAGCTACTGTATTGAACAGCATCAGAGTAGAGGTTCACTATCAAAATCTAGCAGATTATGAAATTAAGAAATTCTTTAAATTGAGAACAAGTTAATTGTGACTCCTCCTTTTGCAACTCTGTAAAATTATACTGGCTAAAGAATAATGTACATGTGTGCTATGGGCATTCTGGAATAAAGTTAGTATCAATACTATTCATTCAATAAAAACTTACAGAGCATGGACCATTTCCTAGGTGCAGGGAAATTGATTAAGTGCTACTAGAGATACAAAGACAAAGCCCTTTGGGGCTCACGGTTTAGTGAGACATGCTAAATAGATAAATTATCTTTTACCAAGACAAAGTGACCATGAAGACAGGAAACAAATGTAGCAGATGCATAAAGAACTGAGCAACCAGAGCAACTAAAGTAAATGACATAGAGGTAGTGATGGGAAAGCATCATTAAGAATGAAGAGAAATTAATAAACAAACATTCACTTACTATCTACTTTATGCCAGGCTTTGTGCTAGAAACTAAGGATAGAAAAATGAGTATAATATAATGTCAACCTTCAAGGAGCTCATGAGCTAATAGAGAAGAGTACAATGTGCAGTGACAGTTTCCAGAGAGGACAGAAAACTAGAGTAGTGGTAGTAAGAATGAAGAATAAATATCCTAGGGATGTCAACTGTTTCTTTCAATCGCTTCCTTTCCATTCACACTTCTGTCCTCTAGTATGCTACATGAATTCTCAGTCAATAGTTGATTAGACTGCAATAGACATAAATCCCAAAGGAACCAACTCATGTGATGGGCTAAACCAACCAAATTCTTTCTTGAAATAAAATGGAAACTAAGGGATATACGGAGTTCGGCATTATTAAGCCTAAACCGAGAGGTAATGGAAAGCTGGTAGTCGGTGGTCATTTTGTCTTTTCTCTTTTTTTTTTTTTCATTTGTATGCCATCACAGAGAAAACCAGTCTGCATTTATTTTGCTTACTGCAGTGTCTCCAGTACCTAACACACATTGCTTGGCCATAACTTTTCTCCATGTCGCAATCATTTTGCTCAGTGGTCATGGTAACACAGTGGGGACTTGAATCTAGAAGGATATCTTAAAAGGGAAGAAAGTAGCTGTACTACGTGGTATGCAAATAGTAATCCCCCAGTTGAGGGCACAAATTTTCCATTCAAATAGTTTTGCTTAGATGTAAAGTCTTTGATTTGTAAGATTAAAAGACAGAAATAGGATAAAATTGTTTTTGTTGACAACTTACGATAAGAGCCATCTGGGCTAATTTCGTCACTTATAATCAGACAGGTAATTTGGGAATAAGGTAAAGGATTGTTTCGATTATAGGGACTAACAATCATTCCAATGAACTTTGCACCACCTCTGGAGAAGTAACTCTACAATAAAAAGTAAAGTAAAATTAGTTTCAAGTACATAAATTTAAAAGTCAGTATCTATACACACCAATATTTTACACAACTAACGGAGGAAAAGGGAACATAAAGGTGTGTTAAAATCTTAACATCCAAATAAGCAACTAAATAAAATGCCTTATATATTCATTCTGTATGCTAAATTTTTCAGGCCAAAATGCCTTCAACCCAACCTTAAAAAAGTCACCTGGCCTACAAAATCTATTATTTGCTAAGAATGTATTTATTAATCAGTTCGCTACCCATCATTGATAATCTTTATCAATATGGTAATAATTTACAAATAGCTGCCTATACAAAAACATTAACACATCAAACATAAAACTGCAAAATAAAACAAAACTTTGTTTTTCCCAGAGATGCAAAATATATATTGTTTGATTATTTCAATTATTCCCAGCCCCTGTCCTAATTGTTCCCATCAATTTTTAAAGGCTCTGAGAGTAATTATCACTGTTACTTTGATGGTTTGTCTGTATTAAACAAAGAAGCTGATTTTCCAAATGTTTAAGACTTATGAACACACCTGGTATTTGGCTTGAGTGTCAATATCTCGTAGGGAAGGATTAGGATCAAAGGCAGGATGAGAATGATACCATCCAATAACACTATAGCCTCTTACAGCCAACGTTTCTGAGGCCTGTGTTTGTGAGACAGGATCCATCTCACACTGTAGTCCTGTACTCAGACTGTTACATGGTTCTGCTGCACAGACCTAAAAAGGAATAATCCTTATATGATTACACGGAAATTCTGTTAATTCTATTACTTTAATGTTTTAGTTCTTTCATACATAGATACAGAAACTTCTTTTATTTGACTGTATCCTAGGCAGGCTTTAACATACAAATGACTTATACTTCAAGAGTGTGATTGTATGCTACGAATTCAGAATGTGCTTTTCTACGTAAACAAGGTCATCATAACTGTTTTTTCCAGGTTAGCCTACATAATACCTGTACAAACATATTCTTTCAATGACCCCTATTATTTATGATAATAATTTTAACAGAATCATGCATACCAAGTTTCAACTATAAGGTTAGCACATTTCCTGGCCTCATAGTAGTTGTAGCTTTTTACTGGTGAAGGCAAAAGAAACCAAGGCTTGACAGTGTTTTCTCTTTCTCCATGGTGAAAGGAAACAGCTGCTCAATATATGGAATGTTAAGTCACTTTTGGGAATATATAACTTTCTACATTTGCATATTCTCATTCATATCATAGGTAAAGTCTGTATTTTAATTACATCCACTGAAATCTATAAAAATATTTGGTATGGCAGCAGGACAAGATACATTTAAAAATTTTACAATAGAGAACTTACTTCAACTATCTTATCAGCTTCAGAGTATCTTCCTCCTAATAGACCAATCACTTCTGCCATGGAAACATGAGCATGCTGAAAGACAAACAAGATAGATTTAGCCCATACAAACCAATCACCTGACAAAAAAACATCAGAATACAACCCACTTATCATAGGAGAGTCATTTACAAGTATGGTAACTGTGCTTTTTCTAATATAAAGTAGCATAAGAGAAGAACTAGATGCACAGATGTTCAGTACACAGAGACTTAAGATTTCAGATCTATCTTCATGGCTGGCTGAGGCCACTTTTTCACTTACGAAATAAAAAATACCATTTGCTCTCTTTATTCAGGAAAGATATAAGGATATGAAGTAAAAATCACTCTGGGTCCTCCTATAGGAAAAGACCATAAACAAATACACAACTATCTGAGGTCTCGGTAGTTTAATCCAAACAAGGAAACTCCAAATTATAAGAGTTCTGTTTTGTTGCAGTTATCTAGCAGACAAAGAATACTAGGAAATGAAAATAGGGTTAATGATGATAAACAGTCTGCAAAAACTCACATTAATTTATTTTCTCTAAAATATGGAAACATGCAATTGTTTGGCTTTTCTCCAAAAGAAAAGACTTATTTTTAGAGTCCTTGTAAAAGAGGATAGTTAAGATCCAAAATACAGGTCTTCCATACTCTTATGCCTGCAATAAAAATACAACAAGAATACAAATCAGAATAACTAAGTAAACACAATAGATTATCCTTACCAAATCCATTATTAAAAGTGCTTCTGAAGCCACTTTCACCTGAAATGGCTCCTGAAATATAAAAAAAAAAAAAAAAAAATGGAGGAGCATAAAAATAGAGATTTTGTTCTCCCTAACTGGAATGTCCTCCCTTTTATCTTTTACTAATCATACCAAAGTCTCACCACCAATCAAGGCTCAGTGAGAACAGGACTTAAAAAAATTACCATTTAAAACCCAAGCATAAAGAAATTCCCTCTCATTTTCCATCTGTATTACTCATCTGACCTTTAATATACCCTATCTCACCCAATATTTCACATACATATGCCTTGCATACATAGAAAAAAATATTTAATGCTTGACAGGAGGGTATTATTTATTGGCATTCAGTGATGCATAAGTAGTACCTGCTTTTCTTCACTGAAAGAATTACAAGGTATCAGTTGGAAGGGATCGAAGGAGCTGAAAAGAAAAATAAGTATTTATTTCTACTATAATCTCAACAACAAGATTAGGAAAATAACATTTATTAAAATTTGAAAGTGTGTATCAATAATCTAAACTGAAATTCTATCTGAGAGAGAAAAGTATTAAATGGGAATTTCTTAGAACATTTTATACAACTCTTTTGAAAGCAGCACTGTTCTTTTGGATTTGTTAAAAAAAAAAAAAAAAGAAATGATAGGACCTTTGGGAAAAAATAATTCTGTTGTCTTAATTTCTTTTAATACCCAATGAGGAGAACATTGTAAATAGTCAGATATGTGGCCTGCACTGAAAGCAGATTTCAAAACGTTCAATGAAGATTTAACCAATTTCCTGACATGAGACCTGAAAGTTCAAGAAAAAAAGAAGTTTCTCAAAAACATTTCTGTCAGTACAATAATGGGGTCAGCATACAGTACGGACTCAATAAATATTTGGTGAATGAATAAATGACAGTTATGCTAAGGAAATTAATGTATACTATGATAAACTATTTTAAAGTGAAACTGTTAAAAAAAGATAGGGAGAGGGGCACCTAAGCAAGGCTAGATACAAAAGCTTGTGTAAATCTAAGAGAAATGTTAGAAAGGCTTTTTGACCAGTAAAGAATTGAGGTTTGAGAGAAAGAATAAGAATAATACAAAGGTTTTTTAGGCTATGTTTAGAGAAAGAAAAAAAAAGAAACAAACAAGAAAAATGTTCATGTTAACACAACTGAAAAAAAGATTTCTATTCTACCTGAGACTGTTAGTTCCAGAACAATTGGTTTTGCTGAATACTGTATTCCAAGAGCCTAGAATAGTGCCTGACATATAGCAGGCATTCAAAAAAACATTTATTGAATAGAGAAGACAGACATTTAAACTAGAAAGTGCTTAATCAATGCAAATAAAAAGAAATGAAAGGCCAAGCTAGATAGAAAATAGCAAGAGAGCATATGCAACCCTAAGCACTGAAGAACCATGATATGAAAGCACTGTCAATGTTTTCTGAAGAGCTGCAGAGAATGGGAAAATTATTGAAACCTAGGAATAGGCAGTTATTGGGCGTGTTTCAAAACACATAAAAATAGCCGATGTTAGAAATGAATCAGAAGTTGAATATTGAAAAAATTCTAGAAAAGATTTTCAAACAGCTGATTAGTAAGCCTTTAGCAAGTGAAGAGGTGACTACTAAGAACAATACTTTTTTCATACATTTTCTAATCACATATATAACATACCTTTTTATGGGTCTTTGCACTTTTGAAGATTTAAGAAGTTTGCATTTTTCCTCTACTCTTCTTCTTGCCAACTCCTCAGCAGAGAGATGCTAAAACATAAAACACCAGTTGATCAGAGTCCATCAACCACAGACAAGTAGAATAAAAATACTCCTTTAAAACCATATTTAAGGGCACGTGAGAACAAGACAAGTTTATATAGATGTGTCTCCTTCTTGCTATTAACAAAGAGAAATGCTACATGTTAAAAAATTGTTCCAAAATACACAGCCATACCAAACTTAAAATTTACTCCTTCTCTTGACTTACTCATTTCAATTAATGGTACCCAAGATCAAAAACCCCAGGACCACTTGAATCTTTTCTCTTTCCTATTTTTCATTTTTAGTCACCAAGTCCTACTATATTGAGTTTTCTTTCACAACTGAGAGACATCGCAGCATAATGATAAAGAGCACAGATTCTGGAGGTAAAATGCCTGGCTCTACTACTCATTAGAGCTCATTTAGGCAAGGTACTAAAGCTTTCCATGGTTTAGTTTCCTCATTTTAAATGGGAACAATAATAGTAATAATAACAATTTCAATGCGTTACTGTGAAGATTATTAAATGAATTAATGTTTGTAAAATACTGACAATAGTGACAATAGTGGTTGATACATAGTGAGTTCTATGTAAACATAAATCTTTTTCATTCCATTTCTACTACCAACCTTACACGCTAGCCCAAATGAACTATGTACTTTTTTCTAGAAAATGTCTAGTATTTCCCCATGTCTATATCTTTGCCTATGCCACTCCCTCAACCTGGAATGCCCTCATCTACTTTTCTTAATTTTGAAAGTTTCCTCTGTTCGTCCTTCACGTCACAGATGAAACAGCACATCTTTTGTGAAACCTTCCTTGATCACATCCTCTGAGAGGACCTTGTATTTCTTGGGACCAATGTTATAGAATTTACCACAGGTTATATCTTTCTTGCTAGAAATCTAAGTTCCTTCTAGGCAGAAACCACATAATATGAATTGTTGTGCCCAGAACAGTGCTCAGGTGTGAGGTTGGGAGCAGGGAATGGGGAAAACAGAAAGAAGAGAACCAACATTTATGGAGTACCTGGTACATGCAAGGTTTATTGAGTACCTAGTACTATGAGCTTCACACATCTTGTTTCATTTATTTCACTTAATTCTCATAACAATTGCTTTGAGGGAAATGTTATCCACACTCTCATACTCTCCATTCTACTGCACTGGTTGTTCACAAACAAATTATATATATACAGAACGTGTATGGGTGTATACGTACATTTATTGCCTATTTTTTTTGTAGAACATAGTTTTTATTAGTAGAAATAATACTTTATTATTTATAATTCAAGCTATGTCTAATGTTTAGGACAATATTTTAATTGATATATCAGAACATCATTCAGTAAATATTTACTGAAATCAACTGTGCATACCAACTTCTCTTCCCATCACCCTGGGAGAGAGATATTCTTGAGCTAGAAAGTGGAATGTAGAAATAGATAATCAAAGTGCAAAAAATGAGTCAAACTCCTAGTTAACTGCACCCCCAATGCCTTCTATTTTGTTGTTTATTAGTGACTTCTAGACAAATTGAGATAATGTACACATAGTAAAAAAGTGTAATATATGTGACTTTAAGATATACAAATATATACTGACAAAATAACTTTCACTAATAAGCCATTTGAAAAGGTCAAAGTTACCTCAAATGTCTGTCCTTCTAAGTCTTTTGCATCACACCAATTTCCCCATGGGTCTCGGACCCTACGTCTCCTTGTGCGCTGTGATGAAATTAAAATAAAGCAAAAGGTAATAAGATTAACTTAGAAAATCACAGCATATTAATATGCAAAATCAAAATGATAATTTTCTAAAAAATAACTTCTCCATTAAAATATTATAATCTCTGATCAGCAATTTTACTTTATTAATTTATGTTCAATAGTTAGTACTCTGCTCACTAATCAGTGATTATCTTCTGTATTCTACTTGGATTTCTTCTTTAATTTTCTGGGAGTTAAAACACTCAGATAAAAAATACTTTTAAAACCAAAAAGAACCACCAACAAAATGACTTCTTGTTCAATTACTTATGGTAGAAAACTTGCAAGAACACGCAGCAAGAGGTAAAATATTGAAAACCAGAAGCACAATAATTACATCTCAGCCTTAGAAAAAGATTGCTTAGTTAATACAAATAGTAAAAAATTGCAAGGTTGGATGACTGAATTACTAACATCTAAGTTTGCAAACTTCAATACTGAAGCCTTCAAAATAGACTAGCTGCCAGAGGCTGTTGTCCAACTAGTACCAATCCCAAAAATTGTATTTGGAAACATCCTTTCTTAAAGTAAATCTAGGTAGAAAGAGTTTAAATACTCTCAGTCTATATTCTGAGAAAGATATCTGCTCTAGCATCTATACTTTCTTACCTGTTAACAATTTAATCTATCTTATTGGTTCACGATACGACTTTGCCTTTTAGGACACTTGTTGGATCACTTATTTTTTAAATAAGATTCATGAATTTTTAAATATTGTAAAACTCAATAATATCAAGAATTTAAAAGATAAAGGCTAACATACTTTATATAGCTATTCCAAAAAGTTGAATCTTATAGTAAGAATTTCAAACAAAAATAACTGAAAGAGCTTAACTGTATAGTTTTTAAAAATGTTAGGTTTAGAAATCAAAACTAAGCTGTCTAAGACCATCTTAGCAAAATATCACGCTTCTGTGTAAAGTTTGCCAGTAAATTCTGAGGTTTATTTGGTTTGTGCCTTATAAACCTACATGAAATTGAATGGAAACCAGAAAAGTGAATGGCTAAGGTGAAATACAACAGCTAACATATTCTTCCATTAAATGGCCATTTGTTAAACAGTTGAGAAGTAGGCATACCTTACTTAACAGGGTAAGAGGCAATTTAGAGAAATCATTTAGTGAGGAAGGTGACTGCTTACCATGGACTGCAAACGCTGGGCAAGTTGGTATGCTTCTGCTGTATCTTTTCTGTCTCTGATTCGTACCTTATCAACTGGTTGTGGCCTGTTATATACAGCCTGTTCTATTGGAATTCAGAAAAAACAAAACAATCTATTTTTTTATGAAACTCATTTGTTAAATAGGAAGACACATCTGCACTGACTATACAAGCTAAGCCAATTTCTAAATTTCTTTATATCCGAGCTTCTATAATTTTATCTTATTCAACAATCACACATTTTATGTGCCACTTAGTTCTCTCACATAAAAGTAATGCTATTATTATAAGGAAACCTCAATAAAATGTGATACTTAGGAAATGGGTAATCTGTTTAATTTCTGATTAAATAAGTGCTAAATTCACTTTGCAACTCCGGAAAACATGATTTTGTTTTTCTTTTAGTGGCTAAGGAAGTGTCATATGACACCTTAGTTTTCCTGAAAGCCAGTCCCAATGTACATTGCTTTCAATAAAGACATTAAAATGGAGAGACCCCATGGCAGACTGTAAATTCTATCTATATAAAATAAAACCATCTCTGACAGGAAGTTTTCTGGTTAGTTGTCTTTTCATAGACACAGGTTCTAATTACTTTATCACTTTGCAACTACGGTTATTACTTTTTTTCAAAAAGCTTGTGTCATGTTAATAAAAGGGTATAATATACTTAAAATATGCATATTTATCAACTTTTACAATAGAAAAAACTAGGATAAAAAAACTTTCTTTCATGAAAAATATTTTGGCACTTTTATTACCTTTAAGTATAGAGGCTCATAAATTATTTCCTTTATTTAAACATTGCTAGACAGTGTTTCTAGCATGAATACAGTATTTGCAAATTAAATGAGCTATTAGACTTTTCATAAAATAATTTTACTTTTGACAAAGAACTGCATTCTTAAATTATTTCTACCACTTAGACTGAATATATTTTCTTTAAAATTACACCGCTAATTTTCACATAGGTCAAAGGGAAATATAATTTAATCAACAAAAATCTGTTTTATAGCAAAATCTCAATACTTTTATTCCATAATGTTATAGTAGCTCTCTGAATTCTATATCTACACCTAAATCAACTTGAATTCTAACCATCAAAGAAATTAAAAGGTGCCATAAGGATAAAAATGTTGAATAAAAGATGTTGTTGGGTTTTTATTTTTACCACATCCAAAATTGATTGCTCCTATCAACTCGAGGTATGTATGAATCCGTCCAATACAATTAACATCCCCACAGTTCTTCAGGCCAGGACGTACTGAGGTCTTATTTAAGTATTTCGGTTTGCATATCTCCCTAATTAAGAGATGGAAGTACAATTATTTTGGATAAAAACATGCAAAAAGATTTCTGGGGGACACTTTTAATATCTGAAATATCTTAAAAATTTATCCCCTCAATATGTAAATATGTAGTAAATACAATGCTGATACATAATTCCCAAGTGTACTTTTTTCTGAAATAAAATATCTTTAAATGATACAATAACTTATAAGTATAGTGTGATTTTTACAAGTATTATTTCTTCCCCGATATTAAATTCAATAGCTTCCATTACCCCAGGACTTTTAACTTAGAAGTTTGTTTATATACAGTTCCAAATTCAAGCCTAAATCTTTGAATAAAAAGGGGACTTTGATAATATATTGGAAGTATTTAGTATTAGACTTTTCCAATTTTTAATGTTACTTAAATTCATCTACTTTTACTTTGCTGGACAGTATCTTTTAATTATCAACTACCTTAAAATGCTTAAAAGTTTTATACTAGTTTTTAATTATTAAGCCAATAAATATTAAGTGCTTACTCTCAGTGGAACACAGAAACAGATATTACAAGCTTTATATCTATTCTTTGTATCAAAGGAATCAAGAAACTCCCAAAGACTATGAAAGAAATGAGGTTTGTATGATCAAATACATATTTACTGAATATACTTAATGTACCATGCTAGATGGTACAATATAAAGTTTAAGAGTAATACAGAACTTAATAACAGTAGCAAACAATTACTGAGTGCTTATGCCAGATGTTGTACCAACAGTTAACGTCCTTAATCCTTACAACTCCTCTATAAGATTCTCATTTTAGAGATGAGGAAACAAAAAAAGGTCAGAAAAATTAAAGCACTTACTTTACTAGGAAAGGACAGGATTCAAACAGACATTATAAACCAAGTATTCAGATAAATCATACAACTTAGGTATTTCCTATTCAGTCTTGATTTTATCCTACAAATATTTCATATTCTTTGCATGAGGCATTATTCTAGGCACTAAGGATACAGAGATGAATAAAGTTCCTAACCTTACATTCTAATGGTGGAGACAGTCAATAAATTAATGAAATCTATTTTATTGTCAGATAGCAGTTAAGTGCTAGGAAGAGTATAAATGGATACAATGAGACAAACGGGCACAGACTATTTTAGATAGGGTGTTTAGAGAAGGCCTAAGCAGAAACCAAATTTAAAATAAATTCTATAATACTTCAGGGAAGGTAAAAAGTACTTTGTGATGTAGGAGGGTATCAAAAGTTCCATTGAAAAGCTGAGATTTCAGAGTGTCTTGAAAGAAAAGGAAACAGATTGCATGAAAGGCGGCCAGAAAACAGGAATGAGCATGGTATAACTGGCTACCAAAAAAACTGCAGAAGTCTAAAAACTGGATTAATGTTAATTAACGATAACTCAAGTCAAAGGGCGTTAAGCAGAATTTAGTAATCTAGTACAGTGCTGAACAAATGGTAAGACCCTTCAAAACATGTATTCATGATATAATGATGAGTCATTCATTCAATCTTTCCCCCCTAACAAATAGTGCCTTCTGTATTCCAAGCATTGTTCTAAGCATTAGGGATTTAACAATGAACAAATAGAAAAAAATCTGCCCTCATGGAGCCTGCATTATCATGGGGAGGTGAGGAGGAGGAGACAATACACAAATAAAAAAATCACATTTTCAGTAGTAGTAAGTTTTATGAAGATAAATAAAAATGGTAAGAAATGAGAGGGAGGAGAAATGTTAGCTATTGTAGATCAGGTGGTCAGAGAAGGCTTCCAATTTCCCTTGAGCAGACCTGAATGAGATGAGAAAGCAAGATTCGCCAAGATTTGGAGGTGAAAGCATCCAAAGTAGAATAAAATGACTCTGAGTTGGAAGTGAGAAAATGAGTTAACACCACAGACTCAGGAAATCACCTTCATCTAATGTGACCTATTAACAAGTCCTTTTTACTTATCTGTAACATAAGGACAAGTTGTCAAGAGGATTGAGGTGATTTAAATATAATGTATGGTATCTGGCAGGCATTCAGTAATGGTATTGCTTACTATTTTTATTACATTCTCCTAAACAGGGAGTCCACTGCATGTGCTTTTATGAAAAGGATCTTTTGGCTACAAACAAATCTAGCAAGACTTTTTATTTTTAAAACATTTTTTCCTTCTATTTTTTTTACCACCACCCCCAGTCTCTAACCACTCTCTTTTCTATTTCTGAGAAGAACATTTGAGTTCCTATTCAAAACATTTTTTTGCTTTCACACCTACTGAAACAGAAACATTTAACTGGTTTCATAAACTAAGGTAAGTAACATCAGGAAATTACTGCTATATAATTTAAAATATCTATATAAATTAATATCTCAGAATCCAAAATTCAAAGTAACAATTGAAATTTGATTAAAATAACAGTAAGTATTCACTGATGATTCATATAGACATTTTTGAGTTAGTTATTTTGAAGTCCTTCAATTTTGGCCAATCATCTTCTTATTCGCAAATCAAAATTAAATACCAAGAGAGATCTATCTTTTTTAATAGTGTGACTTAGACAATGTGGAATAATGGAAAGAGTGACTTATAGAGTCAAGACTTGCACTGAAGTCCTTCCTGTCAGTGGCTGCCTGTACAATCAAAGCAGGTCCCTACACCTCTCCTGACCTCAGAATTGTTCTATCAAATGGAGAAAATACCACCTGCCTATTTTATAGGATTGTTGTGAGGAATGAGATGATACAGAAAAGCTTTCTGTAAACTGTAAAGCACTATGCAAATGTCAAGAATTGTTCCTTCTAAGTATTCTTTACTTTGATATCACTCTTACCCAGAACTTAGACTTTTAGCAATCTCATTCATCTTCAAGATAACCATGAGTCAGGAACAAGAAAATCTTTCTTTTAGAATATGGCTATCTTTAAGAGCCAATGTACTTAATATTGTGTGCATAAAATGAAGGTTAGTGATTTAATAAGCTGGTTGTTTGTTTTCCTTGATAATCTTCCTAGGTTATAGCAGAAGCCCTCTGTAAAGAGGGCCCTACACAATCCTCAAGCAATAACAATTATGAATGCTTAATGATGTCTTAAACAATTATAAAAAATTCAAATTATTTTCAAAGCATTTTAACAAATAATGTGCGGAGTTTTTTTGGTTTGTTCTCCATCCCTCACTAAATGATTTAAGTAAAAAGTACTGACAATTTAGAGGGTAAACTTCATATATCAGAAAATTCCTGTATCCCAATGAAGCTAGATGAAAGAATTGTCAACACATTATGCCACGGGTTCAAAGCTGAAAGCATTTAAGGCAGCTATTCAGGAGACTGGATTCTGCAATCTGGCCCCATTTAATGACACTATTGTCACCACAGTTTTCTTCCTTTGTACTTTAAAGTACATGATAAATTAGGAAAGACACTATCTCTTTTTACCAGGGCAGTAGTGTTTTCTGTGTCTTCCTACATTGTCTTAAGAAACTGCTTAAGGCAATCATCTATCTCTTTTTTTTTTTCAGGTCCAAACACTCTTAATGAACAGACAGATGAGTTAAGATAGCTACAGATGACAATGTTTACTAAAGCTTAACAAAAATTTTCACTGTGAGAAATTTTAAGTTTTGCCTATTGAAATATATTAACTGTGTTAAAGCTCTCTGGATCATTAGCAATGTAAAATACAAAATTCTGCATAAGCCTAATTAAAATACTCTATAGTATCATTTAAACAGCATCTAAAATATAATTCTTCCTTACCACTGATCCAAAATGTAATTCCTAATTTTCAAATAGCGTTCTGGTGTCTTAGCTTGGCGCCCCTCAAAAAATTCAGGAATTGCTTGTTTTTCTTCTTCTTGAATAATATTTCTATCTATTTCTACTTCTTGCTCTGGCGGCTTAAGCTCTTCTTCCTCGTGACTCTCCTCCTCCATTTGGCAGGAAGAATGAAAAAGCGTTTCATTATCACTCACATCTTTCCGAACTTCACAAGGCTCTGGAGAAGGCAACCGCTTGGTATCACCTACTACTCCATTTCCATCATGTTTATCATAGTTTTTCATCAGTTTATTACATTTCTGATCAGTTAATTCAACTGGTTTTTTGTCACTGGTGTTTTGTTTTTCAGTCCAAAATGTAATCCCTGAGCTTGAGAGTGTTTCCATTTCACCTTGCTTTATATTCTGAAGATATTCTCTGGAAGAATTAGAAATGGGATCTTCCTGGCTGTCAGAGGCAATAAATTCTCTTTGACAGGTTTCATGACTTTTACTACTTGAAATGTCTAATAAGAGATCACTGCTAGGATTCTCTTGGGGTGCTTGAGAAGTCAACTCATCTGCCTCATCTGTGATATCTACTTCTTCATCATCAGATAACTTTTCAATTTTTACAGCATTCAAGTTGGGATCGGCACGTCCCCTTAAACTTGATGGTGTCCATGCCTTTATGCCTTCATCTTCATTTTTAATCTGAATATAACTGCTATTTTTCTGATTTGCTGTTTCCTTCTCTGGACCATCCAATTTTACCTTATTAAAAATCAAGATAAAACCGTCATAATATTAAGATTTTAAAATTTAATCACTGGCACAAAAAAAAATAGGATAAATACAATGCTATTAAACTGAGTACATGTTACTGTTATAGTGTACATATATTGTGCTTTTCTTTAACATGTTTACAACTGCATATTAAATGAGTAATTAATATTTTGTTCTATTTAACTATGAAATTAAGTAGAATAACATAATACCAATTTAATAGGCATAATCAAAACACTGAAGATAAGCTTTCAGATTTTTGAAGGTAAAAAACTGTAGAATATTTAATGAGTATAAAATACTTAGACTATAAAATTTTTGAACATTAAGACTTTAATGCCTGAATTAAAAACTATTTTTGCTTACTAACTTTATTATTTAAAATGTTATCATTATTAACTAGAATATTTATATTCTCCTTACCTTATTTTTAAAGTATTGTCTGGCATAACTCTTTACTTGTAATACAGTGCGACTTCCAATTAGCTTTGCAATTTTAGTCCACCTTCGACCAAATTTAGCCTAGATTATCAAAATGGAAAAGAAGTTGCTTTTGTTCAACTTGCTTGTTAGTGTTCCAAGCAACTGCCACATCAAAAAAAAAGCAAACTAAAACAACAACCCATCTTTATTTATTTTCTAAAGTATACAATAAAGCCTCATATACAGCTAAGACTCAAAATCAAAGCCCACATTCCTCATTTGGAATCTGGATGTATGAAAACTGACCAAAATCATTTAGAAATTAGTTTTCTTTTCATAACTATCTAAACAACGTTCCATCACTTTTATGTATTCCTAATTGTATATATTCATATTGCACATTACAATGTTCTAAATTTTAAGATAACTCAAAAAAAAAAAACAAACAAACCCCAAAAAACCAGTATGTGAAAGGGAGGTAGGTTATAATTTCCATTTATAGAATCAACTGAATATGTTCTGACACTAATTTCAAAATATCTTTTTTACCCAGATTCGATCTGTTACAACATTCATTACATGTTCCATAGTAGATGCTATAACTCTACACACATATCACAGTGAACTGACTTACAAGAAAGAATCACAGATGACGTGACCTACAACCAACACTTCCCTACACAACTCTATTGCTAAAGGCTGTCCATCTGCTAACATTGAAGCTGTGGTGAGAAAAAACTGAGAACCCAAGGGAGCTCTGGTGTGTTCTGAAGAAAGGCATGCATATAATTTTAATCTAAAAGGGATTTTTAGGTATCAAGTCTATCATTTGCTACATACATAAATCTCCTTTGTAATACCTCTAACAAAATATACTCTCTCTCTACTTCCCAAAGTAGCTATGAAAAACAAACAAAAAAACAGCCACAACTCAGGGAAGTTGATCCCAGGGCAGATTTACTGGCCAAGCAGTCCTGACTTTTGGTAGCAAGTCATCTTCAAATATCTGCCCCAATTAATAAATCTTAATTTATACACTATTTCTGGTATTCATTAGAAAATATGATATATGTATATTTTCTTAAAACTGAAAAGTTCTTCTGGGAAAATTACTAGTAGGTATAAATTAATTATTTATATTGCTGTTAACTAACACCTTACTGAAGAATTAGTTATCTTTATTGTGGGATAAAGTCAAATAGGTGACTTGTTAGCATGGTGCACTTTAGGAGACAGGAAAGATCCTGATAAAATATGACTGTAGAGGCTTGGGCACTATGAAAATTAAGGAGAGGACACTAACAAGAGGAGCAAAGAAAATATTCACCAATTTCAAAATAGAGCAAAGGGAGAACCCTATGCCTGAGGAAAGGAAGGAAAAATCTTCACCACACAATTCTTTTCTCTCAAACCTGAGAGCATTCAGTCTACAAACAAACTATGTGAAAAGATTAAAAAGGCTGAAATACAACTAATAACTCCATGTATTTTTATAGGAAAACATTCTAAGTTTAAAACATCTGTCAATGTATATAAATAGATTATCTACATATGTATATACATAAATACACTTTTGCTTATTTAGGAACAAATATATCTGGAAGGATACACAAAGAACAGATGAACATGGTTACCTCACACATAGAGAACTGAAGGTTGAGACAGGTGTTAGACTTACTACCTTATAACTTTAGGTACCTTTTAAATTTTCAACCATACAGATGTAGCCCCCATAACTACTATCAATATCAATAGTAATAACCTAAAAATTCACAACCCACTTGTATGTGTGTATATGGTCTTTGGTAAGGGGCAAAATACCAAAGTTGTCAGCAATCTTAAATTAATGGTTACAGTTAGATAATGTAAATGATAATTATACAACAGACTGAAAGATCAATATAAAAAACATCAACAGCACAGGAGAAAAACCTTGGGAAGAGATAAAACCTTCAAGATAGTTTAGGTATTTATATAAAAACATCACAGAATATATATCGTGGTGATGACTAAATATAAAAATACAAACATTTTATTTCCCATTATCTGCAGAAACATTATTAATAATATTTCAATTAGCATTTATGACTCCTACATAAATATTAAATATTCTATATATGTAATATATAAATATATATAATTTCAAAATTAGTTAGTATAATACTAGGTAGTGTGTACCTTAAAGGAAAAGATATAACCTATTCTTAATAGTTAAAAAAAATTCTGAATATATTATTAAAAGTTTCTTCATATTAGGGAGTATTTTCAGAATTATAAATTAGTGTGCATATTTTTCCATTATGTAACTTGTAGAAATTTATACAAATCTCAGTGAAAAATTCATGCAAAAGAAATGTTTTTAGTCTTCAGTTATATCCACTAAAATATTTAGACTGTATGCACAATGCCAAATATCTGAATAAAAAAGAACTCAGCTGATCATCCAGACAGTTCCAATTATACAAGTTTTTTTTCCAAGAGAAAACATCAGATGACTAAATAATTTTGCCTTTTAATCCAGGAAGTTGGTGTCATGTATAGAGAGATACCTCAATTTCTTGGGTTTTATTAAAATAAAAAAAGGGTGAAAACGATCCAAAATATTAATCCAAGTCTATTTTAACATTTTTGTAACTTAAATATGAGTTGAAGTCTTTTGTCCTACACTATCAACGTCATTAGTCTAATTACAGAAAAACTATAGATGTGATCACTATACTTAAAAAGAAATTCCTGGACTCTACAAATTAATTTAACCTTTTAATTCTATCAATATTTGCTTCTAAAATTATTTTACTATAAATTAAAAATTGCTCTATTTACCAGCCCTTGTTCAAACAGCTCTTTTTCTTCTATCGTCCACTTTACTGAGAAACTGGCTGGTTTTGTAGGAGATTGTACCCTGAGGGGAAAAAAAGGAATTGCAAAAAAATTTCTGAAATGGAACATTCTGTATTTATGCAGCTAAGGTTATAGATAGCCATGGGCTAAATTCAATATGTTGAGTCTTAAGAATTAAAAAAAAGAAAAACGGGAGAAGAAGAAGAAGAAGAAAGCTGCAGCCTCTACCTGGAGGGACAGATTTACCCTGTTTTATATACTTCTCTAGTTTAGGATGATAGGAGCCCCAAAAGACATAATCCTGGGTCTAAGTGAAGATAACACTAAAAGACATCAAAGGAAGTCAATGTGTAACAAGCAAATAGGCTTCCTTAGACTGGAACATGAAGTAGCAGATGTTAATACATTTCTAAATCCTGAAAGGCATGTAAGATTTTTAAATGGCTCCAGAAATATTCTCTCTTTGATTCTTCCATATAAATATTGAGCCAGAAAAGTCAAAAAACTATGGCATTATATTTATTGGTTTTGAAATTGCAGTATCTTAAGAAATTAAAGTAGTGATGAGGCTCACTAACTTAATTCAAACAAACTATTAATCTTTTCATTAATTTTATTTTTTGTTGTTGTTAATTTAGCAAAATGCAAAAGCCAAAGTCTGTTCAGTACTCAAACTTCTGGCCAATACAAATTTGTAAGCCTTACCCTTTAAGGGATCATAAACCTGCAAGTTCATAAACATTAAATAAAATAGTTAAGTTTCTCTAATTTTTGAAAGCTACAAATTCAAATTAAATTTTTGTTTGAAATGACTGAAAATTAACTGATAGGGCAATAGAAATTAAGCCAATTCCTAATATATTAAGTAGCAGATTTTAAAAAACTCCCACAAATTCCTAGGAAATCATCTTTCCCATAATGTAATAGAACCAACCAAAAGAGAAATTCTGGCAAATAAATGACATCATAAAATTACCTTGGGGCATATTTCAATACCTGTACAAGAAATTTTGATTTTGTATTTTTTAATAACCCAAAATCAAGAGGGCTTTTCCACAGGACAATTATAATTTTTGTTCAATTTTCCCATGTTTTAACTAATAAAAAAGGTTTTAAAATATAAAACATAAGTACATACATGATTTTTGCTGTTTTCTGCAGACTGCAATACATGAAAAAAAGAAAATAAAGAAGTATGTGAAAAAGTTTTTAAAAATACAATTTAGACTTTTAAAAGTATTATAAATTGATTTTACCTCTTCATGTATTTTTTATCATCTTCCTTTTGATCAAGCCAGTATTTTTCCGGAAGTGATTTTTTAGATAAATAATACCTGTGTAATTATTAAGGAAACTTGAAAAATAATAATAAAGTTATAATTTTTATGTAACTTACATAAAGTAGGCACTCATATATGCATGAAAGCCATCTGAATCCCAGCTAAATGAATTTCTCTCAAAGCCCTTTTCAGGTCTGCAAAAACGATAAAATTATTTACACCTCACATGTTGTTATACGGATTAAAATATTAAATGTGAAATCACACAACACAGTATCTGCAAAAAAATGTGTGCTACATGTTAGTTTCTCTTTCTTTTTAAAAGTGGCTAAGAAACATCTTCAATATTTTATTTAATTCTTTTTTCCTAAAACATACGGAGAATGTAATAGATAAATTTGAATGATTGTCGAGGATAATTTAGGAGTATTTGTTTTCATATTTCTCAAAGTAACAGAGAAGAGTTCAGGGTTATTCTCTATCCTAATAAAAATAACAAACTCTTAAGTCAAATCTACCAGAAAGCCTTCCTCTCAAACTTCTTAAAATTGGCCTACTGTACTACTTTTAGATTAATCTGAGATAGTCCTCACTCAACAAATATTAACTATATATTGTGGATGTCAGGCACTTTACTAAGTACCAGGTACAAAGACAAAGAAACAAGGAAACATTATCCTTGTCCTCCAAGTTCTCACATAGCTTTTACTCTTTGTTTCCATATTTGGAAATGAACCAGTGACTACTTACATATTCATTAACCTAGAACTGCACTGTTCAATACATTAGCCAATAGCCCTATTGTGTAAACACTGAATATTTGAAATGTGGCTAGCATGAACTGACTGACATGTACTCTACGTATAAAATATACACAGAATTTCAAAGAGTATCAAATAAGAATGTAAAAGATCTCAATAATGTTTTTATATTAACTAAATGCTGAAATAACATTTTAAATATACTGGCTTAAAGTATAGTATTAAAATTAATTTCACCAGTTTTAAATGAGGCTACTAAAAATTTTAAATGTTATATGTTGACTCTATTTTTCTATTGAAAAGCATTGATATAGGCTATAACTGCCATGTTTGGGGAGAATTAGAAAATAAGAAAGCCTAAAAGAGGTTAACCTATAATAATTAAATGTACACAGACACTCTGACATCAACATAGCAATAATCGGAAATAAGGGGAATAGAAAAGTTCTGGCTTAAAAAGGAGGTAGAAATCCATGAAATATAGATGAAAGAGTTAAAAACAAACCACTACTTAATAGACTAGTATTGATAGTCTTTATAAATCATAAAAAACAGAAATCATTTTGTTCGGTCCTCTCATTTTACATATAAGAAAATTGAGTTTCAAAGAAGTTAAGCTGCCAACATCACATATAGATGAAAGAAATGAGGACAAGAAGCCAGTGGCTGGACCATGGGATAAGAATTCACAATTTCTGGGGGGAAAAATCTTCATCCTATTGTATTTGTGTTTTTTACTTAGATTCCTCCCGTGTAACACCTGTAAACTGGCAGCATAGGAAGTGAGAAGAACCTTTGCGTATTCCAGTTCTGTGTCCTTGGACAAATCAACATTTTGGGATTTCAGCTTACACAATTGAAAATGCAGGATTGAACTAAATGAACTTGTACTTGGACTAAAGGGTCTGGCTAACTTAAAACATTCTATAATTTCAACTCAATATTCAGACAGTATAAAGAATTGGCTAACAACAGAAACTCAAAAATACTGAGTTATATCTCAGGCTTAGCAGTAAAACAGAAGCAGAGGAATAAAAAGCAGTTTTGCCTAGGTAGGTAACATTATATAGTAGTCATCTGCGGCTAAATATAATCCATCTAGTAATTAACAGTGGTCTCTTTTGTAAGTTTGCATTTAGAGATTTTTAACCCTTAAATCTTTTCTTTCCTCATAATCATTAAAGGATACTCTTCTTCCAACAACATTTTCTCAATGACAGCTCTGTTCTCTTCACTGATGGTGTTATCCAGAGTCCAAGGCTATTAAGAGAATATATTATTCTTCTTATTTACTACTTTTTGAAATTATCTTTTATATTTTGTAAATGAAAATACATTATATGATTACAAATAATAACAAATAATACCATTTACTAAGCACACAAGACGTCTTTGATTCCCATGATAATGCTATCAGATGGGCATTATTACTTCACGGATGCATCCATAGCACTGCTAACATTTCAAGTAGAAGAGCAGAGACTTTGCACACAAGTCTGCTGGATTCCAAGGCTTAAGTTCCTACCCATAATAAAGTCATAATGCTATGATGTATGAAGAACTATTAGGTATAAGCATTTTGCTAGATACTTTGCCTGTTTCCAAAATTCACAATTCTTTTTTCCTTCAAGCCACAATCTCCCCTTGATGATCACAACCATTTAAAACTCTCAAAACAAAAATTTTCAGCTCAGGTCTCTTTTCCAAGTTCTGTCCAAACTGTTATTTCCAATGGCCCACTTAAAATTTCCACTCGGATATCTAGCAGGCTTCTCACACTTAACATATTTAAAACATAACATACCATTACATACCTTCCTTCACCAGCTTCTTCCCTGACTTTCTAACTTGTAAATAGCCATCAAGTTATTCCAGCTAGAAATCCAAGAATCATCCTGGATTCTTCCCTTTTCTTTCAATCCCATATCCAATCTACCAAGCAGTTCTACCTCCAAAATATAATTCAAATCTGTCCATTTCTATTTCTGCCACAATCTCAGGCCACACCATCCCTAAATCTTGCTTAGATTACTGCAAATATTTCCTAACTGGTTTCTTTGATTCTAGTCTTCCTTCCTATAAATATGATAGAGCTCTCGTTTGCCTTTCTCACATGTCACAGCTGTCACTCTCCCCCTTACCCACTATATTCTAGACACTTGCTTCCAACCAGAGCCTTCATGCTATCTTTTCTGCCTACAGTGTTTTCTCTCAACTCTTCACATATCTACTCCTCTCTTTCTATTACATTTCAACTTAAATGTTGTTTTCTTGGTTTCCCTCACTGACAACTTTCTCTAAAGTAGGTTCCCCGCCCTGTCACTCTTAGTCGGCATCTTGCTTACATCCTTCAGAATTTATAATTAGTTTGTCTACTTGTTTATCATCTGACTCTCCTTTAGAATATAAGCTCCTCTCTCTTGATCATAGTTGTATCCCCCAAATCTGGCACACAGTAAGTACTCAATAAATGTTAAATGAGGAAATGAACCCTGCAATAATCCCCATTATTTAGATGATGAAACTCGGCTTCACAAATTTGATAAGTGGTAGGGCAATGACTTGTACCCAAATCCAGGCCATTTTTCAAAGTCAAAAGTAATAATTTTTTCCTATTTTTAAATTAAGAAAAGCATTCAATATATTACCTCTGTGATTGCTGAGTACTAGCACCAAGTAAAAAAAAGGAGGTACTCTGAGTAATGAGTAATAGGTTAATGCACCATATAGTTCATTAAATACTTACAATAAGGCCATTCTCAGTTCTCCATGATGAATCAAGATAGTGATCTTGTAAAACAGATGCTGTATTTTCATCACTTCTGTAATAATTAAGAAATACATAATAAAGTAATATTATACCAGTTAATGGACATAATTTACACCGCACAGTGACTGGCAGGTTGAAACGTTAAGCAAATATTTAGTTCCCTTCTCCTCTTAACAGATTTAGCATTACAGAAGTGCCTACTCTATCTCTTTAGCTTATGACATATATAGTGGTTTTAAGCCACCCTACTTCAACTGCTAAACATCAAGTCTGTTTACCTCTTTTGTTTCCCAAGAATAAACAACTTCATGAGGCAAAAAAATACACCAAAGTAGCAGCCACACATGTTCTGTGGCCATGAATCAACACTTCATGTTTCTTTTGAGGAGTACCCATATATAAATATTGGAATTCAACTTCATAATTAATTTTTTTAGCTATATCTAAGCATAAAACCCACAATAAGTAGCACCACTCTCAAAATGACAAAAACAAAACCAAGAATAGTGGAAGAACCAAAATATAATACTCAAAGAAGGAAAGTACAGTGAAGAGTTAAGAAAGTGTGATGTCGTTCTAATAACTCATATAATTTAAAATTTAACTTGAGGTCTTTTCTATGTCCATGAGGGATTAAACTTTGTTAATTCACTCCTTTCACTGAAGTAATAAGAACTCTCTAAAGTCATACTATTCATCTCATATGCAAAAAGTCTGAATAGTTAAATAGTTAAGTTTTGGGAGGCCAAATCTATGATATAATTAAATTTAATATTTACTTTTATATGTCCTAAAGTTATAAAGTTTCCTAGTTAAGTTATTAACTTTTCTCAGACCTATTCTAATGGTAAGAATTTTGTACTTCTTAGCCTACAAAAACCTATACATGGGTTTATATTTTTGAATCTTCAATTAGTCCTACAGTGGAGTTAACAGATTATCTACAATAACTTAAAAGCAATTGCTGATGGCAAAAAGATTTTAACTTATGTGTCAACTCTGATTTGGTAGAGGCTACCAAGAAAATGATATAAAGGATTTTGAGACTTGTTTCTTTCTCATAGAAAGAAACCTTTGCTTAACTAACTAGGTCTACCATGGGTGCAAGTGGTGGGACTGGTATCACTCTAAGTCTACTTCAGAAATATTTTTACTTAGTGTTCTTTAATAAGGATTAGCCACACCCACATCTCTGGTGTATGCATCTGGACATCCAGCTGAATCTCCATAGGTACAACAAATTACCATGTTTAAACCTGAGCTCACCTTTCCTCTCAAATATGCTACTCTTCCATTGTTCCTTATCTCAGTCTATGGCATCTCCACCACCTTAGAGGCCCAAGGTAGAAATCTGAGCCCGCTCTTATTTCCTCACAATGCACATTCAATTTATTGCTAATTCTGTTGCTTCTCCCTTTTTCAAATTCTGTTCTTACACAATATCCACACTGACCTGAGATCCTGTAGTTTCAGACCTTGTAATTTTCCCAGGTAAGTACAAGGGATAAAGCTGACAAAACATCCACCTTCTCACCTTTATCTTTTTCCACTTATCTCTATCTGACAAAAATATAAGGTTTACTGTCTGTCTTATCTAATAGGAATGTTAGTTCTATGAGAGGAAGGACTTAAGTTTTGGTATCTGCTATATACCCAGGGCTTGGTATACAAAAGGTGCTCAATCAATATTTGTTGAATGATTGAATGATTAAAGTAGGTGAGGCATGGATCACACAGGTCTCTAGGAGTTAAGGAATGAATATTTTATCATAA
Organism: Pteropus vampyrus; assembly: GCF_000151845.1. Classification (NCBI taxonomy): domain Eukaryota; kingdom Metazoa; phylum Chordata; class Mammalia; order Chiroptera; family Pteropodidae; genus Pteropus; species Pteropus vampyrus. The sequence goes on along the minus strand of NW_011889086.1, from coordinate 1,062,242 downwards.
AGCCAATTGAAAATTGAAAGGGATAACATGGACTGCATATAAAAAAGATAATTACTCTTACTTCAAAAAACAAACCAACAACAACAACAAAAACAGAAGGGGCCAAAAAGACAAAAAGCAGTTAAGAGAGAGTGATAATACAAATACTAGAAAAAGGTAACAGTAATTTAGCAGTGTGAATAGGAAGAAGGAAATAGATTTGAGAGGATACTTAGAATCAACAGACCCTTAATAGAACAGAAAGAGTGGCAGGAAAGAGGTTAGAAAAGGGTATATGTAGGTCTGTGCTTTGGGTGACTGTGTGGACGGTGCCATTTATTGAACTAGGAACCTAAGAGAGGCAGGTTTGGTTGGGAAAGCTGAGATTGAGCTGAGATTGAGGTGCTTTTTGAATATCCAAGTGCATATAGATTCAGAGTTGGATAAACAATCTGAAGCTTAGGAGATAGATTTGGGTTGGCAACAGATTTGGGAAACATCAGCATTAGATGTTTATTAGATGAACTTATGAAACTACAATTTTTGTAGGTCAAAAATGGCCAAACATTGGCAAAATTTCATGTGGTCCCACCCAACAGACAGAAATTTCATTCTTGAGAAGTGGTATCACCAGGGACTGTGGAGTTTTAAGTAGAAGTCTTATGGACAAAACCCCTTGGAACACTGATTTAAAAGAGCAGCCAAAGAAAAGGAGGAGAGGGAATGGTAGAAGAACTAGAAAGGAAACGAAAAAGTTTCAATGCCATCTTCTAACTTTAGTATGTAGCACTTAGCAAGCACAAATATTCCTTAACTTCTAAGTCAAAAATGTATATAATACACCTAACAAATATCATTGCTTAGCCTAGCCTATCTTAAACGTGCTCAAAACACAATACCCAAAAAACATTGGCAACACAGTTCACTGTAAAGTATCAGTAGTTTACTTTTGTGATTTGAGAGTCTGACTGGGAGTTGTGGCTTGCTGCCAATGCCCAGCATCATAAGAGAGTATCATACACTCATATCACTAGGCCAAGAAAAGGTCAAAATTCAAATTTTGAAGTATGATTTCTACTGAATGCATACTGTTTTTGCACCACTGTGAAGTTGAAAAATCTTAAGTTGAACCATTGTAAATCAGGGACCATCTGTAAAAGTGTGTTTAAATTAACCCTCAAGGGTTCCATGGATGTTATCTAGAGCTATAACTACACATTTCAAGGGTCACCCTACACCAGAATATGTCACTGACGTTCCCTGGAGTTGTGTAAGGTAATGGCTCTGAGCATCAGGAACCAATAACCTTTGAAATCCTCCTTGCATAAGAGTAAGATGATCATCCGTGCCACCATTAGACATAAGGCTCAAACAGAATAGGAAGAAAGAGAAAAGAGAAAAACCAAGTACAATCAGAAAAATAAAGAACCTATAGAAATGGGGGAAAGCCAATACTCTCAGATAATCTTTAGTGTTTCCAAGGCCAACTCATTTCTCTCTAGACTGCAGATAAGTATCCCTGTCCACTTATCTTACACACTCTTGTGAGCAGTAAATTATGCATGCAAAAGCACTGGGTCAAGATTAACTTCATCTACATAAATGTAAACAGTGGTTGTTATTAAAGGCTCCCTAGTCATCTG
>NW_011889086.1:1057492-1060570 GCF_000151845.1 Pteropus vampyrus | reverse complement strand
ACATCCACCTTCTCACCTTTATCTTTTTCCACTTATCTCTATCTGACAAAAATATAAGGTTTACTGTCTGTCTTATCTAATAGGAATGTTAGTTCTATGAGAGGAAGGACTTAAGTTTTGGTATCTGCTATATACCCAGGGCTTGGTATACAAAAGGTGCTCAATCAATATTTGTTGAATGATTGAATGATTAAAGTAGGTGAGGCATGGATCACACAGGTCTCTAGGAGTTAAGGAATGAATATTTTATCATAAAGCCAATTGAAAATTGAAAGGGATAACATGGACTGCATATAAAAAAGATAATTACTCTTACTTCAAAAAACAAACCAACAACAACAACAAAAACAGAAGGGGCCAAAAAGACAAAAAGCAGTTAAGAGAGAGTGATAATACAAATACTAGAAAAAGGTAACAGTAATTTAGCAGTGTGAATAGGAAGAAGGAAATAGATTTGAGAGGATACTTAGAATCAACAGACCCTTAATAGAACAGAAAGAGTGGCAGGAAAGAGGTTAGAAAAGGGTATATGTAGGTCTGTGCTTTGGGTGACTGTGTGGACGGTGCCATTTATTGAACTAGGAACCTAAGAGAGGCAGGTTTGGTTGGGAAAGCTGAGATTGAGCTGAGATTGAGGTGCTTTTTGAATATCCAAGTGCATATAGATTCAGAGTTGGATAAACAATCTGAAGCTTAGGAGATAGATTTGGGTTGGCAACAGATTTGGGAAACATCAGCATTAGATGTTTATTAGATGAACTTATGAAACTACAATTTTTGTAGGTCAAAAATGGCCAAACATTGGCAAAATTTCATGTGGTCCCACCCAACAGACAGAAATTTCATTCTTGAGAAGTGGTATCACCAGGGACTGTGGAGTTTTAAGTAGAAGTCTTATGGACAAAACCCCTTGGAACACTGATTTAAAAGAGCAGCCAAAGAAAAGGAGGAGAGGGAATGGTAGAAGAACTAGAAAGGAAACGAAAAAGTTTCAATGCCATCTTCTAACTTTAGTATGTAGCACTTAGCAAGCACAAATATTCCTTAACTTCTAAGTCAAAAATGTATATAATACACCTAACAAATATCATTGCTTAGCCTAGCCTATCTTAAACGTGCTCAAAACACAATACCCAAAAAACATTGGCAACACAGTTCACTGTAAAGTATCAGTAGTTTACTTTTGTGATTTGAGAGTCTGACTGGGAGTTGTGGCTTGCTGCCAATGCCCAGCATCATAAGAGAGTATCATACACTCATATCACTAGGCCAAGAAAAGGTCAAAATTCAAATTTTGAAGTATGATTTCTACTGAATGCATACTGTTTTTGCACCACTGTGAAGTTGAAAAATCTTAAGTTGAACCATTGTAAATCAGGGACCATCTGTAAAAGTGTGTTTAAATTAACCCTCAAGGGTTCCATGGATGTTATCTAGAGCTATAACTACACATTTCAAGGGTCACCCTACACCAGAATATGTCACTGACGTTCCCTGGAGTTGTGTAAGGTAATGGCTCTGAGCATCAGGAACCAATAACCTTTGAAATCCTCCTTGCATAAGAGTAAGATGATCATCCGTGCCACCATTAGACATAAGGCTCAAACAGAATAGGAAGAAAGAGAAAAGAGAAAAACCAAGTACAATCAGAAAAATAAAGAACCTATAGAAATGGGGGAAAGCCAATACTCTCAGATAATCTTTAGTGTTTCCAAGGCCAACTCATTTCTCTCTAGACTGCAGATAAGTATCCCTGTCCACTTATCTTACACACTCTTGTGAGCAGTAAATTATGCATGCAAAAGCACTGGGTCAAGATTAACTTCATCTACATAAATGTAAACAGTGGTTGTTATTAAAGGCTCCCTAGTCATCTGTATAGCTTGGACTGGTATGCTAAAGATTTGGGGGAGAATAACTATATATGAATTTAATCATTTCTCACATTTTGACAGTACTTTGTAGTTCAAAAGAATTTTAAACCCCCTATCTTAGTCCAGGGTTCGTACTCTTCTCTGCAATTACAGAGGCCCTAAAACGAAGTTGGACTATATGAAATTGCCTTTATATAGGTCAAAAATGGTCTAAGATTGGCAATTTCACATGGTTTAACCTAATAAAGTTGTTCATAATTACAAGCAATGTATATGAGTTTAGTACCAAGGTCTTTTGATTCCTTAGCAGTCCAGGCCTCTTCCATTACTAAAGGAGATTCTGGAAGCACACTTTCAAAATGGTATGTATCAATTTCTTATTCGGAAAGCAAGGAGCCAAAGGGCTAGATCTCTCAAGCTGGATGTTGCTGTTTAAAACCACAATGGCCTGTTATGCAGGAATTGGTATTAAATAAATTGTGACCCCTCACTGTGTCTTCACAATACCATCCCTGAAGGTAACAGAACGGTAAAAAACAAAAACAACATTTTCAGAGCACCTACCATATGCTAAAATACATCCAATAATAACTTCACAATAATCGTATGAGGTACATATCATGAGCGTCAGTTTACACGAGCTGTATAAGCCTGAGACAAGTTAAATGTCTGGCCCAAGGTCACACTGCTAGTAACTAGCAGGGCCAACCAATGCAGAAGGAAAACCGAGAGCTGTCCAACTCTAAAACTCCTTACCCCTTTCCTTTAAGTCAAGCTGCCTCTCAGGAAGTTTTTCACAACTATCCCTATGTGGAAGAGAAAACCTGTGGCCAGCAGAAATGAAACGACACGCCCAAGGTCACACGGCTTGCAAGTAATGAAACAAGGATCCCTGAACTCAGGTCCCGTCCAGAGGCCACCCTTATTAGAGTTATAGTCGGGCGGGGGCAAGAGGGCGGATTCTGGCGAGATTCTCGGGTGGAGGTAATGGAAGAAGGAATTTAATTGTTGGAGAGAGTGCAATGTGCTAGGCGAAGTCGGAGCCGCCCGGTAAAAGGCGAAAGAGCTGTCCAACACTAGCCCCAGGTACCCGCCCTCTGGGCTCAGATATAGGTGACTGGCGGGATGGGCGCGGCCCCTCCCCGGCCGCCAAAAGACCCTGAACCAGCGGATGTTCTTACGCTCCCCTAGCCCTTGACAGATC
>NW_011889086.1:1053153-1057442 GCF_000151845.1 Pteropus vampyrus | reverse complement strand
CCCTTTCCTTTAAGTCAAGCTGCCTCTCAGGAAGTTTTTCACAACTATCCCTATGTGGAAGAGAAAACCTGTGGCCAGCAGAAATGAAACGACACGCCCAAGGTCACACGGCTTGCAAGTAATGAAACAAGGATCCCTGAACTCAGGTCCCGTCCAGAGGCCACCCTTATTAGAGTTATAGTCGGGCGGGGGCAAGAGGGCGGATTCTGGCGAGATTCTCGGGTGGAGGTAATGGAAGAAGGAATTTAATTGTTGGAGAGAGTGCAATGTGCTAGGCGAAGTCGGAGCCGCCCGGTAAAAGGCGAAAGAGCTGTCCAACACTAGCCCCAGGTACCCGCCCTCTGGGCTCAGATATAGGTGACTGGCGGGATGGGCGCGGCCCCTCCCCGGCCGCCAAAAGACCCTGAACCAGCGGATGTTCTTACGCTCCCCTAGCCCTTGACAGATCCGCGGCCTTTCTGGGGTACTCTCCTCGCATCTGCGCCCCTCCGCATCCCAGCGAGACCCAATCTCTACGCCTCACCCTGCCGCCGCTGCCACCACGTCCCCTTCGATGTCCACATCTGCCTCTTCAGCCGCCATGATGGGACCTGACCCCATCCGTCCTCCCGAGAGATCCCGCGAGAGGTGGAGAGCCAGGGGGCGGGGCCTATGCGTCACTGGGCGGAGTCGAAGCCTCGGTCAGCCGTAAGCAAGGGACGCGAAGCTTTCAGAGAAAAGTTTCCTACAGTCTTCTGGGGCTTGGTCCTTTTGGCTTTTGTCGACGTTTAAAGACCTTGGGAAGTGGCCCAGGCTTGAGTTTTGAAGACATTATGCTCTGGGACAAATTCTTTGGCCTCTCAGTTTTCTCATCTGTAAAATGGAGATGATAGTAAATATTAGTAAATATCTGGAATGCGGAAAAAGTCAAGCCAGACCTGCTTTGAACTATGAAAGTGAGTACAATGAAGAACCCTCACCTATTTGTTTTTTCTTTCATTTCTGTTTCTTCATTTCTTCCTTTTTTTCTTTCAAGATCATTCAGCACTTATGTGAAGTGCTGAACAACTTCTATTTTAAAATTCAAAAAACATTTAAGAATATAACTTACGATTGCATATTTTATTTTTTAGAGGTCTTTATAATTAATTAAAAAGTCCCATGACCATTGATCTTTACAATAACCTGGCGAGGTAGGCAGGACTGGTATCATCAGTTACACTTTATAGATAGGAAACAGGCTCAGAAAGCTGAAATGACTGTCAAAGGATATACAGCTAGTCAAAGACAAAGGATATCCAGGGTTCTTGGCTCTTTAAGGAGTGCTCACCTTCTACAAATTATGTTGTTGGGAACTGTGAAAGATAAACAATTTTTCTCAAAGAATGTATGTTCTTTCAAAAAATTAGATATTAGCTTTATGTATTCTACCTTAGCACCCCTCACTCACATTATTGTAACTGTTCTTCACTTGTCTTCCTCTACCACAGGACTGTGAATTCTTTAAGGACAAAGGCTATGTCTGCTAGTCCTTATACTACCGACATTCAGCCTGGAGTCTGACACATAGTAGGTGCTCAATAAATATTGAACTGATGAATGAATGAATGAATGAATGAATCAGTGGAATGAATTCACTCCCTACACTTCTCAATCTGTTCCATCTCACTTTTGTTTTTGCTCAGGGCATAAGATGAGCTGTATTATGAATGTGATGGCAAAGGATGGAGAAAAAGATTTGTAAAGAGGGAGATCCAGTGCTCAGAATCTGAATATTGTCCCATCCTTAGGCCACCTTGGGGGTGCTGTTTCTGTTGTTAAAGGGCTTATCCAGTGACCAGTTCCAGTGGTAACTGGAATGCCTGACATGGAGTAGGAATTCTAAGATGTTTGTTGACTTTGGTTTACAGCTTAGAAAGGTTTAAAGTTAGAAAGATGTATATGGCCAGATATTCAAAAGAAAATATAGAATAGAGATGCTTTCCATTGATCTTTCCATAGCAGGCCAGGATGGGAACCTTGGTAGTACTGGCTACATATGCATGGTATCAAATGCCTCCTAGATCATAAACAAAATACCTGTGAACAGTGTCTCCCGCAGTGCTGTACTGACGGCTTTCTGGCCCAATGTCAGCATCAGCAGGCATTAAAATATAATTGTAAGGAAGGAAAGGCCTGCATGGAATTCAAATATGCCCCCTAAGACCTTTAGACTAGTCTGAAGTCTCCTCCTATATGCTCCTTGTTAGTTGGCTTTATGTGAAACAAGCTTATAAGGGTCTAGGTTTATAATCCTATCCTAGACCTGCCAGGTTAGGATTAAAGCCTCAAAGTCAGACCTGGTCTATTTAAAATTTCCTATTCTAGAGGTCTGCACTCTGACTTGTTTAAAGACCAATTTTCTCACCAAGCAGTTTGGAAACAGAATGAAGAATTCAGAATTTATGTTTCATAATCACTTGTTGCACTCCTACTGCTCAGAACTGGAGAAATGGCACTGAACAAGACAAACTCAGTCTCTGCCCTCATGAAGTCTATCAAACATGCAATTTCAAGATGATACTATAATTTCTGCTATAGAGGAGTTACAGGCTCTTGTGGGACCACAAAGAGGGGCACTCATCCCAGAATGAACCTTCTCCTGCACCACATTTTTGAGGATGATATCGATCAGTCAAAATTTGAGAGCAATGCTCTAGACTCTGGGGAGTACAAAATAGAAGACCCTCTTCCCTAAATGAAAGGAACAACCAATGGAAAAACATTGGAAGGAATAGTGCAGTGCCTAATACTCACGCAGAGCCAGGAATAGTGCCTATTCCCACTGACCGGATTGGAATAAACTCATGATTCATGGGGCATTTGATAAATAACTCAGACGAGTATTGTGAAAGCAGTTGAAAATAATTCACTCTAGGTAAAGCACCGCTCTGGTACTGCCTACCAAATCTTAAATATAAGATGTGAAAGGATAAAACTGTTTCCAGGTAAATGTAATTGTATCTCCACTGCCCATCCCTCCCCCCACCACAAGGTATATATAAATATCCTCCAAATATTTATAGGAATACAAAAATATCCCGCACTCAACAAGACAAAATTCACAGTGTTTGACATCCAATTACCAGGCATGCAAAGGAGTAGGGAAATATGATCCATAATAAGAAAAATCTATCAATTGAAACCCACCTAGTACTGACATGGATGTTAAAGTTAGCACACTAAAACAGTTGTTATGACTGTATTCTATGTATTCAAAAAGTAGAGGCACGAAAAATATAAAAAGAATGAAACTGAATTTCCAGAGATAAAAACTACAATGCCTGAAATGAAAAATACACTGAGTTGGATTAATGGAAAATTAAGCATTGAAAAAGGAAGGATTTGTGAACTTAAATGTGCAACAAAAGAACTATCCAAAATGAAACACACAGAGAAATTTTAAAAATTAAGAAATAGACAATCAATGAGCTGTAGGACAACTTCAAGCTTCCTAATATACATGCAACTGGAGTTCTGAAAAGTAGGCAGTAGGGGTCAGAAAAATATTTGAAAAAATAATGATTGAAAAATTTTCCAACTTTCAGGAAAATGATAAGCTCATAGATCCAAGAAACTCAAGGCATCCCAGACAGAAGACTAAGTCCCATCATAATCACAGTGATAAAGAGGGAAACTCTCCAGAGAATAAAGACATGTTACCTACACAGGGAAAAGATAAAAACGACAACAAACTTCTAGTTGGAAACAATGGAAACAAGAAGGTGTTAAATCAACATCTTTAAATGACTGAAAGGAAAAAAAATCGGGTTAGAAAACTGTATACCTAGTAAAAATATATCTCAAAAATGAAGGCCAAATTATATTTCTAAGATATGAAATCTGAAGGAACTCAGCATCAATTTGTTTTTACTACAAGAAATGTTAAAGGATATCCTTTATGCAGAAGGAGGTGATACCAGATGGGAATCTGGATCTGCATAAAGAAAGGAAGAACACAGGTAATTATGATAAATTATAAAAATTTTTTTCTTAGTATTTAAATCTCATTAAAAGAGAATTGACTATTTAAGCAAAAATAATAGCAACAAAATATGAGCTTTATAACACGTATATAAGTTAAATGTATGACAACAATAATATAAAGTCCAGAAATGGAGGAATGTAAGTATATTATTGCCAGATCATTATACTATACATGAAGTAGTATAACTATTCTAGACAGGGAGTGGTAATTGAATATGTTATCACTGTGATATATTAAAGATGTATAATATCAACTGTAATGTAATTACTAAAATAATAAAACA
>NW_011889086.1:1026661-1053103 GCF_000151845.1 Pteropus vampyrus | reverse complement strand
CAGTTTGGAAACAGAATGAAGAATTCAGAATTTATGTTTCATAATCACTTGTTGCACTCCTACTGCTCAGAACTGGAGAAATGGCACTGAACAAGACAAACTCAGTCTCTGCCCTCATGAAGTCTATCAAACATGCAATTTCAAGATGATACTATAATTTCTGCTATTACAGGCTCTTGTGGGACCACAAAGAGGGGCACTCATCCCAGAATGAACCTTCTCCTGCACCACATTTTTGAGGATGATATTGATCAGTCAAAATTTGAGAGCAATGCTCTAGACTGTGGGGAATACAAAATAGAAGACCCTCTTCCCTAAATGAAAGGGACAACCAATGGAAAAACATTGGAAGGAATAGTGCAGTGCCTAATACTCACGCAGAGCCAGGAATAGTGCCTATTCCCACTGGCCGGATTGGAATAAACTCATGATTCATGGGGCATTTGATAAATAACTCAGACGAGTATTGTGAAAGCAGTTGAGAATAATTTACTCTAGGTAAAGCACCGCTCTGGTACTGCCTACCAAATCTTAAATATAAGATGTGAAAGGATAAAACTGTTTCCAGGTAAATGTAATTGTATCTCCACTGCCCACCCCTCCCCCCACCACAAGGTATATATAAATAACCTCCAAATATTTATAGGAATACAAAAATATCCCGCACTCAACAAGACAAAATTCACAGTGTTTGACATCCAATTACCAGGCATGCAAAGGAGTAGGGAAATATGATCCATAATAAGAAAAATCTATCAATTGAAACCCACCTAGTACTGACATGGATGTTAAAGTTAGCACACTAAAACAGTTGTTATGACTGTATTCTATGTATTCAAAAAGTACAGGCACGAAAAATATAAAAAGAATGAAACTGAATTTCCAGAGATAAAAACTACAATGCCTGAAATGAAAAATACACTGAGTTGGATTAATGGAAAATTAAGCATTGAAAAAGGAAGGATTTGTGAACTTAAATGTGCAACAAAAGAACTATCCAAAATGAAACACACAGAGAAATTTTAAAAATTAAGAAATAGACAATCAATGAGCTGTAGGACAACTTCAAGCTTCCTAATATACATGCAACTGGAGTTCTGAAAAGTAGGCAGTAGGGGTCAGAAAAATATTTGAAAAAATAATGATTGAAAAATTTTCCAACTTTCAGGAAAATGATAAGCTCATAGATCCAAGAAACTCAAGGCATCCCAGACAGAAGACTAAGTCCCATCATAATCACAGTGATAAAGAGGGAAACTCTCCAGAGAATAAAGACATGTTACCTACACAGGGAAAAGATAAAAACGACAACAAACTTCTAGTTGGAAACAATGGAAACAAGAAGGTGTTAAATCAACATCTTTAAATGACTGAAAGGAAAAAAAATCGGGTTAGAAAACTGTATACCTAGTAAAAATATATCTCAAAAATGAAGGCCAAATTATATTTCTAAGATATGAAATCTGAAGGAACTCAGCATCAATTTGTTTTTACTACAAGAAATGTTAAAGGATATCCTTTATGCAGAAGGAGGTGATACCAGATGGGAATCTGGATCTGCATAAAAAAAAGGAAGAACACAGGTAATTATGATAAATTATAAAAATTTTTTTCTTAGTATTTAAATCTCATTAAAAGAGAATTGACTATTTAAGCAAAAATAATAGCAACAAAATATGAGCTTTATAACACGTATATAAGTTAAATGTATGACAACAATAATATAAAGTCCAGAAATGGAGGAATGTAAGTATATTATTGCCAGATCATTATACTATACATGAAGTAGTATAACTATTCTAGACAGGGAGTGGTAATTGAATATGTTATCACTGTGATATATTAAAGATGTATAATATCAACTGTAATGTAATTACTAAAATAATAAAACAAAGTTTGAATATTAACAATGAAAGTTTATTCATATATTACTTGTACTATTTTTTTAAAAAGCTATTAAAGGAGGGTTGCTAACTTGCTAAAGGACATAGAACTGGGAACCAGGTATTAATGGAGCAAGAATTCAAAACAAAGCCAGCTTCAAAGCTGGTATTGTTTCCTACACACCAGCCTCTCTCTAGTTTATATATGTATCACATACAAATGTTTTCAGTTCTTGAGGTTATAGATAGTTGATCCTCAAGGACTGTAAATAAAATGGTGAGATCACCTCATCAGAGCAGAGATATTTAAATAAACAAAACAATGAAAAGACATTCAGGCCTGAATGAATTCACACATCTAAATTCACAGGAGTAAATGCTGTCAGTAGTTTTTCAAGCAATGTCTAAGAAGAAGGAAGCTGGAGTATTACAGGTTTTCTGTTTTAGTATGGATAGAGAAAGATTCTAATATTTTTTCATCCTGTTAGCCAGACCACCTATACCATGATAATGTAAGTGCCATGGGACTTTTTTTGTTCATTGCTTTATTCCTATGGCTCATAACAGTGTTGGCTGCATATCAGGAACTCAACAAATATTTGTTGAATAAATGGTCGTGAAAGACCATGACTAATGGCATGAAACTTGTATGTTACCTTGGAAACATACTTAACTCTCCTTGTTCTGACTCTGTAGTCAGAAAGCAATCTTCAGATTTTGTGAACTATATTCCCACAGAAACAAGAGAATGGTCTGACCATATTGATGTGAGTTTTATAGACATGAGACAGTCACAATTCTCAATGCAAGGAACAATTTGACAGACTGGTGGCCACATTAGTCTTGCAAGCCTTTCAGGTAGTGTGAGTTTCAAGTTCTTGGGTTCTGACCACTCTGCACATTAAGAGGATATAAGCCAGTTTATAGACATTTAAGTGTGCTCCAGGCAGTCTTCCCAGAGTCATATCTCCTCACATCACTTTTGCTAATTTTGTACAAAGAACAGAGGACAAAATGACCAAGTTTAACTGAGAGAGCTCTACGATTTCATGGTATGTTAAAAGGAAAGTTTTCAGGTGATTATATATTTCCCATCAAAATGAACTTTTATATTTATTTCTAATCCTTTTAAAGTGTAATTAGATATTTAAAAACACATAAATCAGATATAGGGAAGAAGATTTTAATTTGTTACAGTGCTCAGCTTTCCTATAAACTGAATGAACAGAGTAATTTTATTTTAATTTTTACATGTCTTATGGCGCTATTTATATGAAGTTCAAAAACAGATAAAACTAATCTAAGATGTTGGATTCGAGGTCAGAATAGTGGTTACCTTTGGGGGAGGGGTTATTAAGCGAGATGGGTGGATAGGGGACTTTTTGGTGGTAGATGTGTTCTAAATCTAAACCTTTAATTTTTTTTTATTTTTCAATTATAATTGACATACAATATTATATTAGTTTTAGGTGTACAACATAGTGATTTACCATTTATGTAACTTACAAAGTGACCAACCACCCCGATAAATGTAGTACCCATCTGACACCATACATAGTTATTACAATATTATCGGCCATATTTTTTATGCCGTACTTTATGTCCCTATGACAATTTTCTAACTACCAATTTGTATTTCTTAATCCCTTCCCCTTTTTACCTATTCCCCCAAGCCCCCTCCTATCTGGCAACCATCAAAATGTTCTCTGTATCTATGAGTTTGTTTCTGTTTTGTTTGTTTTGTTCTTTAGGTTCCACATATAAGTGAAATCATATGGCATTTGTCTTTTCTATCTGACTTACTTTATTCAGCACAATACCCTCCAGGTCTGTCCATGTTATTGCAGATGACAAGATTTCATTCTTTTTTATGGCTGAGCATCAGAGTAATTTTAGATGAGGAGAAGAAGATGTGTTACAGACAGGGTGGATCAGGGTAATATGATCACCTGTCATATCCCAGATGTTGTGGAAGGCAGGATCTCTTTTGGATCAACCTATATTTACTACAAGAAAAGTAAAAAAGACATCTTTCAGAAGGAAGAAAATGATATCAGATGGAAATCTGGATTTGCATAAAAAAAGGAAGAGTGCAGGGAATTCCTCCAAGGAATCCTGCAAAGTAAGTATTATCATCCCCATTTTAGAGGTAAGAAAACCAAGATTCAGGGAGTTACAGTCACAGAACTGAGTACCAGACCTGGGACTCCAACCCAAGTCTTTTCTGACTCCATACTGACTCTATTCCATTTTCATATTACAATAGAAAGAACAGGGCATTTTTCAATACCATGTGAACTGGCATTTTCTCATTTGGTTTATGAATCACAATCATAGTGAATCACAGAAAAAATAATTTTCTTATTTCTTTGAGGTAATTAAGTCTAGAAATGAGTAGAAAGTGCATTTTGAAGGTTGGAAACTTGTCTTAGGTTTACAAATCCCTTTTCTCTAATGAATATAGTTTATTTTCTTTGTTGATTCTAAAACAATTAGCAGGTAGTGCCATACCTATAAATTCTCATGAACGTTGTTAGAGGAACATTCAGTCAATAAAGCATCTGTCTTATATTTTAACTACATTGTGTTTGAATCCATTGGAGAGGCAGCTTATTCATTTTGTTTTTTCTCATTTCTGGTGAAAAAAAATCACTGCATTTCTTTTTTTTGAAAAGGCAAAGTATAATTGCAATAGTAATCCATAAAAAGCTGGCATGTTAGCATTCATGCTAATTAGCTCAGATTTGCAAAATGCTTTTAGAGCGGGAAGTGTCATACAACTGTTCACTAATGTTATTACTACGTTATGATCCAAACTGTCAGCTAAATGATTGCCAAGGACTCAAAAGAGTTCCCATTTTAAAAATAAAATGGCCAGTGAGCGGGGAGGAAAACCACTTTATCTACATAGAGGTGAGATAATAGATGAATGCAGACATAGACTTATAGGCTATGCTTGGCAGGCGTTGGATATGGCTTGAATTGTTCCAGGAAAGCAAGCTGCATTTTATTTTATTTTCCCTCCCCAATTCCCTGAAATCACATAAGGTAGCTACTGAAAAAGCTGTTCTCAATATGTTGTAAGGCAAGTCTGCCAATACACTTCTTACATTTTAATTACAGTAATGCTACATCCATCTGACACTATTTGGAAGAGGAAGAAAAGATGCCAATGTTAATGAGCTCCTACTGTGTGCCTGGCATTTTACATACATTATTTCTTTACGGCCCTTTGAGGTAAGGAATTGTTATTTCCATTTACAGATGTAGTAACCAAGGTCCAGAATACTTAAAACAATTTATCCGAGGAAATGTAGCTTATCATCTTTCATTACATCATGCTATCTTAGGTGGGATACTAATAGCATCATTCAGAATTGCATCTTTTTTTCTCAGCAACTCTCAGTGGAAGGATTATGCCTCTTTCTCAATAGCTCTAGGAGGACGAGTGTGGTTGGGCAGGCTTGGGTCACATGCTATTCCAGAAGCCAGGTGGACTCACATCCACCAGGACCACATGGAGTAAGGGGATTGGTGGCTCCCCAAACAAAGTAAGGGCACTGCTTCCAGAGAGAGGAGAATAAATGCTGGGTAGGCAAAACAACAGATGCCCACCATACTGTTCTATGTTGCAATTCCCCTTGGTTCCCGGCAGCCTTTAGTACAATCTGTTAACCACTACAGGCTCACGTTAACATTGCATTGGGCAAATTAACCCAACCTCTCTAGACTCCCGCTTCTTCATTTCTAAAATGACCTATGAAATAATTTTTTCCAGGGGTGAAATTCTTTGACTGTGTTCTTATTCATCTCACAGACATTTACTGAACATAGTTATGGGCTAAAACAGGGCGATAAGAGTGTCGGAATTTGCATGGACTTTTATATGGTTGGCTGGTTAGTTAAGTATAAGCCACAAACAAAATATTCCCTCTGCCTGGAGTCCATACCCCATCTCCCATTCTCAGCCCATCCACATTCTCAGGGCCACTGTGCATTCCTCCCACCCTCTTTCCCTCCCTCTGAAAGAGCTGGTTCTGATTCAGCTCTAACCTCCTGTTGCCATTTTGGAATTCTGGCTCGGAGTTGCCAGATCTTCTAATTTTTCTTTTAAGAGAAGCCAGAAATCAAGATTTAATTTGTGAAAACCACAAATTCAAGTGTTTTAAAGAACACAATTGGACCAAACAAATACTTACATGAGCTACATCTGACCTAACGTTTGTAACTGTTGCCTTAAATCCTTCTCGCGTATCTAATGGAATGCTTCAGTTTTCTCATTATTTCACATGCCTTTCTATCCCACTACTAAAATTTTCGTAAGGACAGGGAATATGCTTCTGTCCTTTTTATCCACAGCATCTAACACAATGTCTGCTATATAACAAAGACTTAATCATTACTTGTTAAATGAATAAAATAATGATCTGCAAAGAATAAGGCCAGAATTTTTAAAAATTGAAAACAGAAAATATACTTTATAAATACATAATCAATGGATATATTTTTTCAATGGATATTTTAAATGAGAAAAAGTATACATAGATATTTATAAAGCAATCAAATTATAATCCTGACCAAAAGAAAAACAAATCCAATAGAAAAGGGAAAATTTATAAACCTAAATAGATTCCCAAAGTCCCTTCCCATTACTGTGGGAGAAACACATGAAGTTCTGCTGCCCGCTTATTTATTTAGAGTCTATACTTTCAGGGGAAAATAAAGGGAGGCAGAAAGTAAATAAGTTGAGGAAAAAGTTCATTCTATACTGATTCTGAAGGACTGCTTAAGATCAAATGTAAACCTGTGCTGACTCATTTCTGTAGCTCACATATGATGGAATGTGTATGCATAAATCCAGTCCAGTGTCCTTCCCTTCACTGTCTAGTAGCTTTCTTTCTACAGAGCTTTACTGTCATCTCCTTGTTTAACATCTTCCTGACCATCCACACACACCCCCTCCTCTGCGACCGTACAGCCACTGTGTGTGCTTGTATCGGAGTACCCATCACCCTGGTCTACCTGTGTCTACACCAGCCTGGGACCTCCTTGAGACTGGAATTATATCTAAGTTATCCATGCCCAGCACTTAGTAAGTGCTCAATGTTTGCAGAATGGATGAATGATATGTCCTCTATGTTATGAAGCATATTGTTATCTCCTGAGCTTCAGGATAGTCAGTTCAACTTAATAACAATGTGCCAGACTTTGTTCTTGTGATACATCAATGAATAAAAAAACAGTTTCCTACTCTGGTGGAAACACATCCTAGTAGAGGGGGAGAGAAAATAAACAATAGACATAAAATAATTATGTATTCGTTAGAGGTGATTGAGTGTTATGGGGGAAAAAAGTAGAGCAGAATAAGGAGCTCAAGAGTTCAGAACAGTGGAGGACTGCAGATTTTAAATAGAAGGCTCAGGGAAGCTCATATTAGAAAGGTGGCATCTGAGCAGAGTCTTGCAAAGTTGAGGGAGTTGCAAAGCTGATGTCAGGAGAAAGTGGTCAGGAGAAAGTGTTCAGGAGGAAGAAACAGCCAGTGCAAAGGCTCCAGGCGAGACTGTGCCTGGTAGAGGCCAGTGTGGTGGAGGGAAGGGAGCAAAGAGGACATTAGGAGAGGAGGCCAGGCAGGACCACATTTTGCAGAGCTTTAGGTGTCATTGTAAAGACATCAGTTTTTATTCTGAGTGAATCAGGAAGTCATTGCAGCAATCCAGTGAGATCAAAGATAGATTTTATCAATATGAATTAACTGAAATTTGCTTAGAATTTTATAGTGAGAGGTTGATCATGTGATGATTCTTTTTATTATCAGTTTCTTAGGGAAAAAAATCTTGCCAAATATAGCTGATATTTTAAAAAAATAATTCCTTTTCTCCATGATCATGGATGATCACATCTTTGTCTATGCTGACTTATTTTCAGTCCACCTGACTTATTTCTCTTTTTTTTGCACTACATCGTAAGGTCTCATATGAATGGTCATATCAACCATTTGGGAAATAGTTATTTCCCATTAATTAAAATTGTGTGTTTTTATCCCATTAAGGCGTCCTTCGTCTACATGCTGTATACAGGTTACTCTGCTAGCTTCAGTAGCCGCTGAAGTGAACAAGATCTTTTTACCACCAATAAGAAGTTTATACTCAATATGCAAACTGATCATTACAAAACAGCAGGAAAAAATGCCATTAGGCAGAGGTCTGTGCCTGGCACCATGCAGGTCTGATGGGGCAAAGCTAATTCTGTGCATGTTAGGAAAGCCGAGTCTTGTGGACTGTCTCTCATCCTCTCAACTCACCTTTTACAACAGCTATTGCAATGGCAACTAGCTTCCCAATAGTGTAACCTGACAGCACCATGCAGCTCTCATTGTCTGCACGAGGGCTTCCCCAAAAGGTAACCGATGATCAGTGGGAAGCAGGAACTAATGAATAAATGCCTGTCTTCCAACTCACAGCTAACAACTCTGAATTGCATCCTACGTAGTTCCTCAAAGGATCCCTGTAGGATGGAGTCTCAGTTGGCCACAAGAAGGGAACAAAGCAATAACTTACTCTTATATTGACTTTCTTTCACTGTTATAATCATTCCAGACATCCTTCATAATCCTTGGGTCTACTTCCCCCAAAATTCTCTGTATTCAAGGCCTGGTCTTAATCCCTTCTTTCCTGGGCAAGCCCAATCTAAGACCTGGGTTCTGAAAGCTGAGCATGAATCTTCCAAGTGTGGAAATAGGGAAAGCGCATTCCAGTCACAAGAAAAAGCCGGAGCCAAGATAAGGAGGCATGAAGAGTGAAAGTTGTATTTAGGGATTTGCAGTAAACTGTTGTAAATGAACCAGAAGGTGTATGGAGATTGTGAGGAGGAGGAAATTACTAGAGGGAAGTTTTGTTGATTGAGAAATACTTATCATACATGCTAAGCTGAAAATATTGAAAAACTGTTTCCCCAAAGTTTTGTTTGTTTTTTTGTTTTTCATCATAAGCGTCCATATTGTTCTTCATCTCTGAGAAAGCAATGGCCCATAGACTGGAGAATAACTTTGAACCCATACAATCAAGACAAAATTGAATATTTGGGTGAAAGACCAAATTCTGGAAAACAAAACTGCTTTTATGCATATTATCTGCAGATGTGTAAATCAAATTTATAACCATCTATTATGACTGAAAGAGAGGGATCCTGAAAAATTTCAAGGAAGAAAAGTAAATGGAAATGAATTGTGTAATATCTATTATTATTAATTAAAGTTACATAAAATAGCAGTGTATTTCATTGTCTTATTATTATGAACAAAAAATATGTGCTTTTGTGTAATTACTCCTACCTTATTTACCCTTATTTAACAATTAGGACTTAAGTTCTTCAGCTACAAATACTCTTCCTGGGAGGCGTGGTACATTTAGGTTTAAGAGAGAATTTTGGACCTCCTTTTTTATTTAAGTACTGTCTATGTTCTATCTTATATAACATCTAAAATATTTCATCAAATCTGAGCTTCTTTGTAATAGATAGACAGTTATTTCATTATTTTTTATGACACTAAGAAAAAACGGTGTTAATTACATTTTGACATATTGTTAAAGTGTAAGTTGCATCCTGATATCGGAGGTTTGTGAAACTATACAACTTAAAATTGATGCTTGCAATTTCATGTCCCCTACCTAACTGTGAGCTATGGGGGCGGGGAGGAATTTGAATTGTTCAACTTTGACTCTTTCTAATACTTGGTATAATTCCTGGCATATGTATGGTTGATATGTACTCAACAAATATTTGCTGAACTGAGCAGATCTCTACCTATCTTTACTCATTTTGACATAGCTTTAATAACCTACTTCAGAGACCAAAGGGACAGTTGCTGGAGGGGAGGACAGTAAGAAGATGGGTGAAAAGGTGAAGGGGAACATAGTCAATAATATTGTGATAAGTTTGCACAGTGACTGACGGTTACTAGAATTAGTGGAGTGATGACATTGTAAGGTATAAAAATGTTAAATCGCTATACTATACACCTGAAACTAATATAACTAATATAATATTATATATAAACTATACTAAAATAATATAAAATAAAAGCCTGCTTCAAACAGGACATTTCACAGGATGAGAATTTCATCATCCATCTCAGAAACCTGCAGAGTACAATGAAACAGACCTACTACTATTTAGCATTGAAAAAAATATCATATTACCATCTTTTTGTTTATGCCGACTCAAGAACTTAAAGTGTATGAAGATTTTCCACAATCTGTTTTGTGTATGTTTGTCTCCATGCCACAAATCATATTCTCTCACCTTTATAAGAAAGCCAAGGACCTCTTAAAACAAATCTTTGTTTAAATAAATGTGGTAGTAAAAATAATTTTGAAAGTACAGCTGTTGTGTTACTTATTTACTTGCGAGGGTATGTTTGCGAGGTCACATGCTGTCCCAAACTCTTCTAACCCTTTGAAAGGATTTACTTTGAAAGAAAAAAATTGGACATCAGGAATTATTTATATACATTTTCTGTGGTTTTTATTTAAGACAGGAAGGGATTTTTCAAGGCTTTCCACGCTTTTATTTGATTTAATTTCATGCTCACTGGAGCCCATTTCCATCACAGTCACCGACACCTTGAACTTGCTGTGATTTTCCTCCATTAAGCAGCCCAGATGATATTCAGTAAGATTCTTGGCCTCTAAGCCTCATGTCTTGGAACACAGACCTCACTGCATTAGCAAAGATTCCGGGGCATTCTTCTGACTAATCCGACTAAGCTTTTGAAAATATACTATGACCGCTAGGATTTTTCAGCCTTAGTCTGGATCTGGCATAAAAGGAACCAGAGACCTTGGAAGACTCAGATGCCTGGGATGCAGTGGTTACACTTTATTAGCTCCAGAGCGAGGGCTCCCTTCCCCCTTCCCCTTTTTGTCTACACTTCCCCATCCTGGCCTGGGACCTAGACTACCTGCATCTCTGAATGGCAACGCAGAGTCACTGAGGAGCTTCCCAGACACATGCACACACATGCGCGTGCACACACACTCTCCTGCTGCAGGAGTTTCATTTTTATTTCTATTTTGTCTGCTCACGGCTTATCCTAATTTAAGAGCTTAGGCGGAGTCTCTGAATGGAAAAGGTGATATTTGCTGGAGTGAATAGTGAAGGGTAGAGTGGAAAATGAACAGGAAGAAATTCTGGTTTTGTATTAACTAGCGGGATATGTGTGAAGGGTCCTTGTCCTTGCTGAGTCTCAGTTTCCTTATCTGTAATGGTGGGTAAGGATCCTCACAGGGCTCTTGGAAGGATGAAATGATATAAAACAAAATGAAATAAAGTGGAAAGGCCTAGCCCAGGGTCTGGCTCATGGTAGGTACCTAACAAATATTACTGCCTCAGGCAATAGTTGTTCTTGGCTACTCTGCACTCCATATACACCCTGTCTGGTTTTGACCATAACACCTGCTATAGGTCTTTGTTCAGAACAGCCCCTCCCTCAAATAAACTGTAGCCCTGCAAGGTGTGGCTAAGAATGATACTGGGGACCAGGCTTTTGCTGCCGTCTGGGGGGAGAGTTCTATGACTCCTGGTCATCGTGGCCCTTTGCTGTCAGGTACAGCCTCAGATAAATACCATGGTCTTGCTGCTCACTTTATAGCTGAGATCATGTGACCCTGCCCACATCCTCCCCACTAAATGAGTAAGGCAGACAGACTTAAAGCTGCAGAATGGTTTAAAAAAAAAATCTGGGGTCTAAGAATTTCCCTTCAGGTTGTGCAATCACACAAGAACGATTTAAGAGAAAAAACACACTCATTTCTGTTCCCAGCAAACACAAGCAGCTAATGTTTTGCTGGTCTGGCTTTCTTGAAAAAAATCTTTACTTACAGAAGGATCCATTACCCAGAGAGAGTATCTGTGTCGGGAATGTGCATTGGGAGAGTGACTGGCAGCAGCTCTCGAGTTCAGACAGCTGAGAGCTCGAATGCCTGCTCTGATGTATGTTTGCCTTCTGAGAAAGGCCCAGGCTTTTGAGGTGCCTTTGCTATATAGGCCATGCTCCACCTGAGGACTTGGAAACATGGAAATCAGTTTCATGTATTTTTTCCATTCCCTTTAGACCATATATCCCATAGAAAAAGTTAGATCTCTGCTTATTACCCCTTGTCTTCTGTCTCTTTAAATTTTCCCTCAGCTTTTTCTCTGACCCTTTCTCCATCTTTTCCCCACCCTCACTCTTTGGGTAAAATCTGAAGCAATGTCAAGTTGGCATAGCTTTCTGTCTTCATCTCTTGTGAGCTGTGTGACCTGGAGCAAGTCACTTAACATTGAATCTTTTGTTTTATATATCTAGAAAATGGGGGAAACAGTTTTCACTTATCAAGGGATTTGTAAATTTATTTATTAATTAGATATCTAGTAAACACCTTTGCCTGCTAGGCCCTGGACTGAAGATTCAGGGGATGTGGATACAGGGGTGATTAAAATGTGCGGTCCCTACCTGCTGAGTAATCACAGTGGAGCAGAGAATAATACTCATCTCATAGTGTTGTTTCAAGAATTATTTAATTGTTTCAAGAATTACTTATTTAAAATAATGAGTTAAAGTAGTTTGTGAGTTAAATAATTCATTATGGAAAGTAAAGTATTAATATTTCTGTCTTTCTGTTAGTATCTTCTAAAAGGCTTAATTGATACCATTGAAATAGCTCTCTTGGGCTGACCTAGACTTTCAGATTGTAAGATGAAATCCTATGGGAACTCCTGAGATGAGGAACACCACATGGCCATTATCTTAAGCATAACAGACATTTGACTTCTGCAGAGAACTTAAACATGGCAGAAGTGTCTCTCTTTCTCATATAAGGAGCCATACGTTGGCAGACCAGGGCTGGTGTGACAGCTACCCCGTAGGTTGTAGGTCTCTAAAGTGTTGCCCTCCTTGGGATGATCAAGGTGGCTGCCAGCGTTGCAGCTGAATGTCAGCCAGCAAGGCAGAGGTAGAGGTTAAGTGGAGGGCATGCCCCTTTCCTCTGAGAACTTGCTTACTTCCCTCTGTTTATGAGCCAATATTTAGAATTAGGTGACTCCTCCTACCTTCAGGGGAGGCTGGGAAATGAAGTATTTATCCTGGGCATCTGTCACACCCCATGTCAAATTTATCAAATATGTCCAGAATCTATCCCCTTCTCATTGTTTCACTGCTTTCACTATGGTCCAAGCCACCATCACTTTCCTTTGGATGACTGTAGTAGCTGCCTATCTGGTTTCCCTGTTTCTTCTCTTGCCCTCCTCCAAAATCTTCACTCAGCACAGAACAATTCTTTTACATGTCAGATTTTTAACTCTTCTACTCAGAACACTCCAATGGCTTGTGGATGCTCTCCAGGATGGGACTCTTGCTACCTGGGACTTCCTCCCCTTCACCTTTGCTCATTCTAGCCACACTTGCTTCCTTAATGGTCCTCAAGATTCCAGACATAGTCTTGTGTGGGGCTTTTTTACTGGCCATTCTCTAGTCCCATGGCTTATTCCCTCATCTTTTTCAAATTTTTGCTGGAAGTTCACCTTCTCATGAGGTCTACCATGGCTACCCTATTTAAAATTGCAAACTCTATTTCCTTCTTCTATAATCTGCATCATATTGTTCTGCATTTTTCATATTAGCTACATTTCTCTAACATATGGTATACATATTTACTATCTTTACTGTTCTTTGTGTATCTTCCTTTGCTCCATGGGAGCTCCATGAAGGCAAGGATTTTAATCTTTTTTCTTTTTTTCTTAACTGATACATCCCAGCACTTAGAACAGTGCCTAGTACCTAATCAATATTCAATAAACATTTGTCAAATATAAGCTTAAATAAAGAGATGGAGTTTCACCCAGTTCTGACGACACTGTTCGAGTGCTGGATCTCTTGTGCCTGAAGTAAGACCAAATCTAGACCTTACAGTTCCACAGGTCAATAAATTCCTTTTTGCTTATTTACTTAAGAAAAATTGTTTATTTGACTAAATCAGTCAGGACTGGGTTTTTGTTATTTGCATGAAAAGAGCCCTGGCTTCCATAGGGAGCTAATATAAATTGAGAAATCATGGACGACCTCCCTGAAGAAGTGGCATATAAGCTGACTCTTGAAGGATGAGTGGGAACTGGCCAAACAGAGATCAGGGAAGGGAATGGGCAGCACAGGGAGAGTATCCCAGGATGGTAAGTGATGGGAGCCCCAAGGCAGACAGGAAATGAAAGCTGTCTGTTGAGACTGAAATATGATAAATGCTGTGGACAATGGCATGTGATGAAGCCAAGATGTGGACTGAGGCCAGATCACGGGGGCCTTGGAAGGGTCAGGGAGGGTTTTTCATGATATTTGAGAACAATGGAAAGCCATTTATAGGTTTTAAGCAGGAAAGTGACATGATCTAGCATATTTTTCTAACAGATCGCTTTGAGTATTGGATAGTTAATGGATTGTGGGATGTGTGTGTGTGTGTGTGTGTGTGTGTGTGTGCACACGTGCGCATGTTGTGGGGGGAGTATTGTGAGAATGGGGGAGATCAGGGATCCAGATGGGAAATGATAACTGTTTAGACATGAATAGTGGCAATAGAAAAGTAGATGAAATTGAGATCTATTTTGGAGATGTAATCAACAGGATTTGGTGACAGATTGGCTGTGGGGGTGAGACAGAGGAGGCATCAAGAATAACTCCTAAGTTTTTGGCTTGAGCAATGCAAGGGATGCAAGTGCTGTTTGCGGAGATGTGGAAGACTGGTGCAGGAGCAGACTGAGGAAGAAGGCCATAGTCAGAGGCAGCTCGGCCTGCTCCAAGATGCTTCTTGACAGAGTATTGGCGACATTTTCTACCATAGTTAGGCATTGATATATCTTGAATATGTTGGACAAGCAATTTATTGTGGCATATTAAAATTTCTTTTCTGTGAGGGAAAAGTAAGAACAGCACTGTATTTGCTCTATTTTCCTCTGCAGATAATGTGGTTGTAGCAAATTTCCTCAATGAGAGAACATGGCCCCAGCTAACAGCGAACTGTGCCATGTGGCATCATCATGTTGAGGGCAGCGATTGCCCTTGGAGGCGTATTCAGGGAGTGGTTAGAGTACCCCTTTGCTGGGAATTGGAGTAGATAGTCTTTGTGGTCCTTCCAATTTTGGGTTCTGCGATTCAGCCAATGAGAAAGGTAACAGAAAGCTGAAGCTGGAAAGGGTGGAAGAGAACCCTGGGATGAAGAATATTACTAAGTAATCCCTGAGAATTCATTCATGTCCTCAAAGTAAGGAATTTATTCCTTCAGGCAACCTGGATTTCTGAGCCACCTCCATAGGCTTATTGCCTTCCCAGTATTAAAATGTGAATACACAAATGAGGGTTAAAGTTTTGCAGTAGTATAACATCTTTGGAGTCTAAATTAAGGATGAGGGCAAGGAAGAACATGAAGTTTGGAACTTAAAAGTGGGAGTTGTAAAGACAGACTGACTGAAATTTGAATACCTACTCTGTCGTGTGCCAGCTGTGTGATCTTTAACAAATGACTTAACCTCTCTGTGCCTAATTTTTCCCTTACGTAAAACAGAGAACTTTATAGTTTCTGCCCCATATGAGTGTTTTGAGGACCAACTGAAATCATGGATCTTGGCATAGAGTAAGTGTTCAATAAATGTTAGCCTGTGACTACTTGGAGCGTGTATGAGCTATTTTATAAACATAGAAAATATAGAAAAGTTTGGGAAAAGTATTTTCATCATTTAGAGAGAAAAGAAGTAATGTTTAAAACCCCTTTTCTATGTATTTTTTGTTGTTGTTGTTCTGTACCTTGGTATTAGATAGTTCTGATTGTGTTGAATTTTGTTGCTGTCTTAGTCTACTTGGGCTGCTATAACAAAATACCATAGACTATGGTTTAAACAATAGACATTTATTTCTCACAGTTCTGGAAAGGACTTGAGAGTAATTCGCTTATGTCCAGGACCTAGCACAGGTCCTAGTTCAGAGAAGACTCCTAATGAAGACATGCTGAATGAATGACTAGATGAATGGATGGATGGATGGATGAACGAATTATTTGAATGAATTCAAATAATTATGAAGAGGGAGAAAACTGCCATATCTGTCATTTTAACAGAATTTCCATTCTCCTTCCATGTCCTGAGCAGCAAGAATGATTGGAAGCAATACAACAGTAACTAAAATAATAATAAAGGCCCAGCAGAATTTAATAAAGCAGATGCATATTGTTGGTTTCCCAGGGGTTGAGGAGATTAGAAGTCATGTTTGAGTCATGTACAGGATATGACGGCTGTCTCCAGGCCTTTGTTTATCAGCCTGGCTGTGGTATAAAGTTTTTGTCTTGATCTTTGTGAGAAGTAATATGAGGAAACCATCAGAAGTGTCAAGAGAAAACCAGCCACTTATCAACATAATTATAATTGCTTTAGCTTGTTTGTAAGTTAAAAGAAATTAAACATATTATTAGCAATATGGACGAGAGTTCCATAGCAGCAAGGGTACAGGGCACGTTAGAAACCTGCCTCATTCCTAATCATTTACCCTACTGAAGGTCAGAGCTGAAAGGGAGCTTGGGGTTTCTCTGAGATGCCAGGTCTAAAGCTCCCCACTATTGGTTCTAACCAGTTGAATCAAAGAAGGAGATCAAAATATTATATCTGGATTAGAGAAAGTAGCCTCAACCTGAAGCCAAATTGGTTTCTTCTTTCTGCCCATCCAGTCACAGGCAAGATCAGTGAGACGATCAGCCCTTCCCCGCAAGGAACAACCACTCACCTCAGAAGGCAGAAGGAGGAGAATGCTAACAGGTCGCAAAATGGGAAAAAAGGGCGGGCTACGCGGGAATAGCAATCTGGAATACCGTAACCCTCGACAGTACAGGATCGTAGACTAATGGAGGTTAAACTATTGACAACCAACCAATCATTAATAATTTAGTGAGGAGTAGACCAGAAATTTTACTCTAGAAGAATGTTCTGGTTATCCTCTGCTGCTTAACAACACCAAAATGGAGTGGCTAACGTAGCATTATAGTATTTTCTCTTATAGTTCTGTCTTTTGGCAGGCTTAACTGGGTGTTTTTGCTCAGGGCCTTTCAGGTGGTTATCATCAGAGTTGATAGCTGGCACTGGAGTCATCTGAAGACTTCTTCACTCATGTCTGACAGGGGCTGGAATGACTGATCCAGCTGGGGACTAGCCGAGCATTTCTTCTCCAATGTCTTCTCTCCTTTTCTAGCTTGGTTTTCCTCACGGCATGGAAGATGTACAGTAATCAGATACTTACTTGGCAGATGGCTTCCCCCACTGTAAGCTTTCCAAGAGCCCCAGGTGAAACCTGCAAGGTTTCTTAGGACCTAGCTTTGCAATTCCTAGAACATGACTTTTGGTATATTCTATGGTCAAAAAAGTAACTAAGCCCAGCTCATATTCAAAGGGAAGAGAATTAGACCCAACCTCTCAGTGAAAGGAACAGCAAAAGATATGTGGCTATCTTTAATTTACTTCACAGAGATTCCTTCATGGAAACATGAGGACGGGGAGATAGCGGTTAATAATTATTGAAATACTTTATGTCAAGGACACAAATATCACTGCTGATTCTCACACAAATCCTAGAAGATATAGGTGTTATTATGCTCATTTTACTAGTGAGGAAGCTGAGGCCCAGAGATTAAGTGACTTGTTGGTCAATATATGGCAGCATTAAAAATCAAACTCAATTATTCCTGAATCCAAAGTTTTTGTTCTTTCTGCTACGCTACACTATCATTCATCTATGATGACTCTTATTTTATGGAGGAGAAAATTAAGGGCAACTTAAATGCCTGTGAACAGGTCAGTTTTAAAATAATCACTTTTACGACAGTTTCTCTGGCCCAATATTTGCTCTTGTTTAATATTTAATGAGTTGGTATTGAGCAAAACCTATACTCTACTTTTTGGAATGCACTATAAGGTGGGAAAGACTGCTTTCAAGCAAGAGCGTATCAAGAGGGCTTTCCCAACAGCAGAACCAAGGAGAAGAGCCCACCATGTACCACATTGCTGGAGGATAGGATTTCACTATGCTCCCAGGGTTCCCACTTAGAACCATAAGTTTCTCACACTCCATCCTAGAATCAAATTCAAAGTCCTTGTGTTTAATAAAGTTTTACATCAGTGGTTCTTAACTCTGCAACACTCACTTTTAATAATAAGCAATTTAAACACCTCTTTAAAAATCCTGAAATGGAAATCATACCACTGACCCATAAAGCTCAAATACAACCATAAAGGAGAAATAAAAGGAAGATATCTATAATACAAGGATATGTATTTTAACAAGTAGATGCTTGAACACATCTGCTTTATAAGAGGCACACTAGAAGTGGTTCTCAAACTGATTAAGGACAGTTTTTTAAAATTATCTAATACAGACTAATTCTTTTATAAAATATAATAACTCTGTTGCTATAATGTTCAATTGCTATAAAGGTTCCCAAAAGGTGACTCTCACATTTTTTACTTAACCAACAAAGGATTGGTAACAGTTTGTAGATGAGCTCTCCTCTGTGGATCTCATTTTCAGTAGTACTGCATTAGATCAATTAATGTTCACAACAACTCTATCAGGTAAGTATTGTCCAGGGTCCCCATTTTACAAGTGAGGAGATTGAGGTACTAAGGAGTTAAGTAATTTACCCAGAGCTCAGATTCAGACCCAGGTGTTTTGATACATGGCCAGTGCAGGACACTACCGTCCTGACTATTACAGATATGGAAGAGGATTTAGTACCCCTGGGGCATGCACAATCTATTGGAAAAAACAAACAGATAACAGGTTAATTATTTTTTATCTTGATAAAATTTTTACCATCGAGTAAAAATTTAGGGGCAAAACTATGACCCTAGTGAAATTGCCTTTGGCTCCACAATCCCTCTCCGGTCAGCTTTTCAGGAACTCTTGTTTTACCTCAATATGAACAGCACAAACCTCGGAACCATCCAAATCTTCAGTTCTTCATTCTGACTCTTAACCAGCCCTCATTTCAAAAAGGCCTGGGGGACAGGAGAAATGACACTTCTCATTCCTGAGTTTAACATCTTTTAGAGCAACATTTGTGCCCCTCCTGAAGAAGTGTGGAGGGGACATGACAAGAAATTAATTGGTGCATCTGTTCTCTTGTCTGTTCGTGAGCAGCCTGTGATCACAAACAACTCATTTAGGGGCATGTCCATCTCTCCTCAAGAGGTACCACCCCCACACCATTTGTGGACCACACACTCTGGTGTGTGAATCACCTCCTAGAATGAGTGACTGTTGACTCAAGGCTTTGGAGAGTTTCCTATTGAAACAGCAGTTGCCCTAAAGCCTTGAAAAGAGAGAAAAATAACTTTTGAAGGAAATGAACACCATCCCTTTGTCAATGCAGAGGCTGTTACAGCTGGAAATGGGCCTCGCTACCCATCATCAGCAGCATTCAATTTTCTGTGGTTCCCGAGGCCCAGACCTACCATAGCTCATGGGGGCTTCCTAAGTCTTTCCAGCAGTGCAACTCAAGGGCTCTGAGAGTTAATTATTTAGGAGAGACATTTTTTGAGCACTTACTATATGCCAGGCACTATAAAAACTAATCTACATACACTATCTTATTTCATTTTCAAAACAAACAATAAGATGAAGTATATGCTATTATGATTTCTATTGTATAATTGATTTAAAGTGAGGAACAGAGTGGTTAAGAACTTGTTAAAAGTCAGACAACTGGAAAGTGGAAGAACCGAGGTATATTGGCTTCAGAATACTTGCTTTCAAGTGCTTAGCAAATATTTATTGTCAGGGTAGGGGCCTCATCATCCACGGGGACATTCTTCGACACTGATTGAACACAGGCTTTAGCCTTAGTTAGGCTAGACTCATGCAAAGAGCATTTTGTCACACCTGGTCTCAGGTCCTTGACCTTTCATAGCATCAGTATTTTCATCTGGTGATGGGATCTGATGTCTCCTGACAGAGTCTGGGGAAAGAGCCAAGGAGATAATGTATGAAAAGTATCTTATATAGGTCTAGCCTGTGGTAGATACCCAACACATGTTATTCACTCATTTTTCCCGAAGACACACATGAAGAACGCAAAGAATATATAGTTGTATGTCAAGAGAGACACATAATGAACACTTACAAAGTGATTGGAACTCTAATGGAAACATATTAGATTTTAGGATAAGTCAAATGAAAATTGTGATGAGATTGTACATTTTATGTGTCATATCTAATTTAGTACTAATAATCCTATGAATTAGGTATTATTTTGCTCACTTAATAGGTAAGGGCATTCTGTATGTGTGGTACTAAGGAAGGAAACTCATTTTGTGAAAGGTAAAGTTTTTGGAGGCATAATTGTAGACGTTGTTTATTGAGCAGCTACTATATATCGACATTCTATTGATGTTTCACAGTAGGAATTATTATTCACAATTTACAATGAGAAAATTAAGAGCGTTTAGGAAACTTGTCTAAAGACTGAAATCTAATGTGTCTCAAAAATTATTTTGTAGTAAAGAATGATTTTATTGATGCCAAGTTTGCAATATGAAAGTCAAGTTGAATATAAACAGGTTTGGTGTCATCTTGAAGTTTGTTTCACGGTTCCCATAATTCTCTGCCCGTTACATACATTTTATTTTGTTTGGGCCTCCAAATGTGTAATAACAAAAGTACAATTTGAGTATTTCTGAGTTTCTTCTGGAAAACAGGTTTGAGAGTGAAGGTGGCAGCTGAACACATCTGTGAACTCGAAGGCCAAGAGGGTGACAATGACTAAAAAGAAGCAGAAGCCACATTTGGTGGGTTGACCAGATCGACTTAGCCACAAAGGTGATGGTGTGGGTTGGATGGAAGTATGAG
This sequence comes from Pteropus vampyrus, assembly GCF_000151845.1. Taxonomy (NCBI): domain Eukaryota; kingdom Metazoa; phylum Chordata; class Mammalia; order Chiroptera; family Pteropodidae; genus Pteropus; species Pteropus vampyrus. The sequence goes on along the minus strand of NW_011889086.1, from coordinate 1,032,313 downwards.
GGATTCCACACTTTCAGCTGATTCCTCACAGCTTTGCCATGAATTCCTCACTGATCTCTGAATAATAGTGTGATTAATGAGAGTTTTCAGGTTTTCTGAGCCTCATTGCCCAGCTTTGGTCAACCCAAAGTTTGGACTCCTGAGCACAAGATTGTACAAGCTTCATGAACATGTTTGACCCAGACAAAAGCCAGGAAGTGTATAGAGTTAAAGTTCTGGTGCATCCAGTATGTATTTGAGATTTTACACCATCAGATATGTTTTCTATCCAACCTTTGATCATGTTTCCATGTGAACAGCAATTTGAGACACCAAGGAAGGCCAAACATGAGGCTTGGTGCTACTACCAGGGTGAACTGCCTGCAGAAATATGGTTCATAGCCATGGAAGACAATGGCTAGATTTGGTAAAATAATTTTTCTTTCTTGTTTTACATATCATCTAATAAACCAAAAGTTTATGAGAAAAGACTCATGAGACATTTTCCTATTGTATGCATGAGAGCCTGCATTTAAACCCAGGTCTGTGTGACTCTAAATACCTATGTTTGTCTAATGCAGCCACACTCTTCTCTGACAATATGATATTTAAGTTGAGTTGTGACAAGTGAGTAGACATTTTCCAGGTGGATTAAGAGGCAAAAAGCCTTATAACAGAGAGAACAGCACATACATGAACAAAGCTTTGAATTGTAAGCTAAAGTGCTTAGATAATGTAAGGTTACACAGATAATATAAGGGAAGATTTGCCATAAGAAGTGTTTGAATGCATTGAAATATGTAACTTGTCATTTATTCATTCATTTGATAATTCAGCTGATATTTATTGTGTGCCTCTTATATGCCAGGTAACATGTCAAATTAGAATCACAAATTACTAGAAATCTGTCAAAATATCACTGTTCCGTATACCTAGAACTTCCTCTTTTCCTTGAAAGCAAACAAGTCTACAAAATTTTGAATCATTGGCAAACTTGCAGCAAAAGTCCTTGTAGCTGGCCTTTGAGAGAAAAAACTATAAACATTTACAATAGACTATGAAGCAAGCGCAAGGTACAGATAAGCAGAAAGAAATTGCAATATCTTTGGACTGGGAAGGAGTTTTGGGTGTCATAATGTTTCAACCTGTTTATTCTGCTAAAGTCCGGAGGTGAAAATGACCTGCACAAGCTCTTATGGTCACCTGTATCGGCTCCTTTCTTTTCATACTCAATGCCAGGGTTTTACTTCAGTGTCTCATTATTTTTCACCTTTATTAATACACTATTATCACTATTATTACAATAGTCTTCTAACAGATCTCCCTGCCTCCATCCTTGCCTTTTTTTTTTTTTCACTCTCTACACAGCAGCACAAAGATCATTTAGAAAAACGACTGCCATATTTTGCTTTGTTCCTCAAAACTATTCGGTGTTTCCAGATTGCCTTGTGCTGTGCTTTTCAAACTGTGGTTTGTGACCGAGTCCAGACAGTACTCAAAACCATAGAGTAAACATAACATCACTCTAGGATGTTCATTTTACTTGATGGCTAGTAAATAAAAATATCATTTTACTTAAAACAAATGGATATATTATAGATCAAGATGAAAAATTGGGGCGACTTTCAAAAGATTTCAAAGAATTTTCTTACTGTAGCAGTTGCTGTCAGAACCTGTGGGAGTATCAGTTTATTCTTTTCTGTCGATAGAAATGTTTCAGTGGGAAAAGTCTGTAATGTTCTAGACCACAGGATAAATTCCAAGTATCCTATCCTCGATTTCTCCACAATCTATTTATGCTTGGCTTGTCACCCTCTTTTCTTTAATGGTTCCCTTGAAACTTGACTCACCAACACCATTTAAAATAATAGCTACTGCAGCCTTCAGGATTCAGTCAAAAAACAAAAAGCACTGTAGTTACCTCAAACAAGAATGAATTTTAAACAGGAAATTAGATGCTTACAAAGCTGTTAGAAGATGCAGGAGAACAAAGGTTAGGGAAACTACTGCCAGTGTTCAGAAAAGCAGGAAGTGGAGGAATTACAGGAAACTACCACTAATAATTTAGGCTGTCTGCAGTGGCAAAATGGGTGATTTAAGAGGATGCCTGGAAGTTGCAGACACTGAAAAAAACCTTATGACAACCACCTGCCAAAGACCAAAACAAAGGCATTTGCTTCTCTTCTATCTCTTGAATACTGCACATATGCCTCTACCCCGACTCCGTGTTTTGTGCTGAAATGTGACCTCCCCCTAATCTATATGCTGAAGTCCTCACTTCCAGTACCTCTGAACTTGGCTGTGTTTGGAGATGGGGGCTTTTAAAGAGGTCATTAAGGTAAAATGAGGTTACATGGTGGGACTTAATACAATATGAATGGAGTCCTTTTATAAGAAGGTATTAGATCGCAGATACACGTGGAGGGAAGACTAGGTGAAGACGCAAGGAGAAGATGGCCACCCAAAAGCCAAGGAGAGAGGCCTCAGAAGAAATCAGCTCTGCCAATGCCTTGATCTTGGACTTCCAGCTTCCAGAACTGTGAGAAAATCAATTTCTTTGAAAATCAATCTATTTTTTAAGCTACCTAGTCTGTAGTACTTGTTATGGCAGCCCTAATAAACTAACACAATCTGGGAATAGGGATTTTATATGACATAGTGGCTAGGCTTCTAACACCCTTTTTATGAAGGAGAGTGCAGAAAAACAGCCCTGAATTGCCAAGAGAAAGTCTGGCACAGCTTGCTGCTGTTCGGCGCATGTTGAGGACCAGGCATGACACTAAATACTTTGCACATGCTTTTATTGAATCCTCATATCTACCAATTTAATGTAGTCCTCACAGCCATACTATGATATAAGTAGGAAAAGGGGACTTGGAGAAGGTACTTTCCCAAAGTCACCTAGCTAGTCACTAGTAGCGGGAACCTGGATCTGACTTCTCAGGAGGAATTCTCAGTCACTACACTGCCTGGTTGCATATGCACTTTCTTTGTTGGTCTCCGGGACATCTATTGATTTTTAAATCTGTGTCATTTCCTCCATTCCTTTTTACTGGCTCTCCTACTACCTATCCAATGCCAACCTGCCCCATAAAGCACGCTATTTTCTCCTTTATTTTCCCAGACCCATATCCTGTATGAACTTCTACCACAGTACAAAAATTTGGAACTAGTCAATGATAGGAGAATGAATAAGTAAACTTTAATGTATTTACTCAGTATAATAATAATAACAACAACAATAATAATAGTAATAATAATGTATTACTACTAATAATAATGTATATTATTATTATTATTATTATTATGAAAAACTAAACATAATCTAAAAGAAATTTTGAATAATCTTAAGTGAAAAAGCAGAATTTAATGTGATCATATGTACTTAAAAATAAAAATCACAAACAAGGAAAAATGGAAAGAAATACATTTAGCTGTGCTTATGTTTGGATGATTCCCCTTCCCCTACTCTTGTTGCTTATATTTTGCTTCAGAATTAGCTACAATTAAAAATGAATTTGTTTTTTAATTGGCTTTTGAATATATATCCTGTAATAAAGATTTTTGCTGCCAATACCCTTATGTTCTGTTCAGAATTCTCTGTGACCAGAGGAGAAAGGGCCACAGTATTACTGAAGCACTGAGAAGATGAAGACTTAGAAAAGGAAGCCAAAGACCAAAGGCCTTTAGGTCCTTGTTTTTCTCCCTTACTCCAGAGCACAGGGTAAATGGCAATTCCTGAGGGCCTGCCCAGAGCACAAATCCATGGTGCCTTAGGCTTGAAGCGAACTAAGGCGGCCAAACCCTGCCCCAACACAACCCTAGCTTGAATCCCGTCTAAAATCTTCCAGTAGCCCTCTAGACTTCTCTTGTATGAGCCTAGTAGTAAGGAGTTCACACATTTGAACCAACCCACCTGTCTCTGCTTTCGCCAGTTGAAGAGTTCTGCCCAAATCGTATTTCTTTGCTGGCCTTGGTCCTGTTGTGTGGACTTACCCAGAACAAAGCTAATTCTCCAAATGACATCCTCCACTACTCTTTGACCCTATGAATCCTCTCTAGATTCAGGTTCATGAGACCAGAGACTATGTCTGTTTTGCTCCCACTGTATCTTCAGCACATGACACATAACAAGCACTCAGTAAACGTACAATGAAAGAACAAGTGAACGACTGAATGAATAAGCGTGCTCCTTGACTCTTGTCTTCTCCAGTCCAAATATCCCCAATTTCTTCAACAAGTCTTCTCTGATGTAGTTCCTGGACCCCTCACCACTTTCTTTTGGATATCATCCAACATGGCAGTGTTCCAATTCAAATGCAGAGCTCAGGAATCTACACAATAGTCCTAGGATGGTGCGAGTGGTGCACAATTCACAGAAACCATAGCTTCCCTCATTTAGAATAATCGATCTTTATGCTATAACTCAAGATCTTAATAGCTTGACAAAGCCACTTATGTTAAAAACAAACAAACAAACAAACAAACAAAACACCTAGGCTATGTTTTTAGGGGTTGGGGCCACAGTTATAAATTTCAACAGCACTATGGTCCCTATTTTGACCATTCAAGACATTATGCAATGTAGTAGAAAAGGCACAGGACTAGGAGTTATAAGTCCTGGGCTCTGATCATCGCAGTGGTTGTAGCAATCACTGGGTACCAGCCTTACTCCAGGCCAAGTATTGTGTTAAGTGCCTCACACATATATTTGTATTTAATCTTTGTTGCAAACACAGATATTATTTTTATCCATGTTTTACAAATAGGGAAATTGAGGCTTAGAGAGGTTAAGCAACTTGTCTAAGCTTGTCTCTATCATCTAATTGCCAAGGAATCTCAGGCTGGTTACTCAGACTCTCTGTGCTTCATTTTCCTTATTTGTTGAGTGGAGATAATATCTGCCTTACAGAGTTATTGGGAGGATTTATTAAAAGGATGCAGTGAAAGTAACTATTAAAACCTATAAATTTGCAATATATTAGTATAAAGGCTCTGATTTTCCAGAACACAGTCTGGAGACCTAGACTTCAATTTCCTCTCCTTGTCTGTGCATTCCAGATTGCTGTCAGTTGATGTAACAAATGTTTTCTTCCTTTCTTTAATCCTGGACATTTTTTTTGTAGATTAAAAGTAATTACTCCCAAATGGATACATGAAAGCTCAATTTCTGCCTAACATACATTAAGTCATCCATAAATATGCATTTAGGTTTTATTTATTATTCTTCATTAAATCTATTTCAAGTGAAAACAAACAAGTCCACTTCTAAGTATTCAATGGTCTCAGCGCCAAAGGCGTCATTCTGCGTTACTCTTCCAGCAGAGGGCACTGTTTCTCTATATAGTGTGTAGTCCTCTTCCATCCAGGATCCTCAGATTTTGGAGGGGTTACAATTTCCCAGGGATCTCAGTAGTAAATGCATACCAAAGCAGTAAGAATTAATAATAGGGAAGATGCCATTTAGGTTTACTTCTCAAAGAGAATTTTCAGTTAGTGCAGAAATGCCAATTTTTGTGTTCCACAGTACTGAGTCAGGTCCCCTTATTTAGAAATCACAAAATGTGAGATAGCTTTGTAGACCATTAGCCCACAGGTCTCAAAGAATCAGTCTGTGGGCCAGTTTCAGTCCACATTCAGCCTACTTTTCCCTGCACAATTGTTGTTGTTTTA
>NW_011889086.1:1005019-1026611 GCF_000151845.1 Pteropus vampyrus | reverse complement strand
TAAGTGCCTCACACATATATTTGTATTTAATCTTTGTTGCAAACACAGATATTATTTTTATCCATGTTTTACAAATAGGGAAATTGAGGCTTAGAGAGGTTAAGCAACTTGTCTAAGCTTGTCTCTATCATCTAATTGCCAAGGAATCTCAGGCTGGTTACTCAGACTCTCTGTGCTTCATTTTCCTTATTTGTTGAGTGGAGATAATATCTGCCTTACAGAGTTATTGGGAGGATTTATTAAAAGGATGCAGTGAAAGTAACTATTAAAACCTATAAATTTGCAATATATTAGTATAAAGGCTCTGATTTTCCAGAACACAGTCTGGAGACCTAGACTTCAATTTCCTCTCCTTGTCTGTGCATTCCAGATTGCTGTCAGTTGATGTAACAAATGTTTTCTTCCTTTCTTTAATCCTGGACATTTTTTTTGTAGATTAAAAGTAATTACTCCCAAATGGATACATGAAAGCTCAATTTCTGCCTAACATACATTAAGTCATCCATAAATATGCATTTAGGTTTTATTTATTATTCTTCATTAAATCTATTTCAAGTGAAAACAAACAAGTCCACTTCTAAGTATTCAATGGTCTCAGCGCCAAAGGCGTCATTCTGCGTTACTCTTCCAGCAGAGGGCACTGTTTCTCTATATAGTGTGTAGTCCTCTTCCATCCAGGATCCTCAGATTTTGGAGGGGTTACAATTTCCCAGGGATCTCAGTAGTAAATGCATACCAAAGCAGTAAGAATTAATAATAGGGAAGATGCCATTTAGGTTTACTTCTCAAAGAGAATTTTCAGTTAGTGCAGAAATGCCAATTTTTGTGTTCCACAGTACTGAGTCAGGTCCCCTTATTTAGAAATCACAAAATGTGATATAGCTTTGTAGACCATTAGCCCACAGGTCTCAAAGAATCAGTCTGTGGGCCAATTTCAGTCCACATTCAGCCTACTTTTCCCTGCACAATTGTTGTTGTTTTATTATTACTATTACTATTAGACTAACGTTAGATTAAACAGGAGATTGCACATAAAATAAAGATTTCTTAGCATTTCTTTAAAAACAAATCAGAAGATCTCACAACACTGAGCCCGCAAGCCACCATGACAATTGACTGGAGTTCAATAGATTCTGGTCCTTTCAGTTAGGGCATATGCTTGCCCCTTCCCCACAGTCCCCATCCAGTTTGCCCCATTGGTGTACATCATCTACTTCAACTCAAAAGTACTTGAGTTTGTGACCTGCGGATTTGAGTTCAACTTCTTCATGTTACAGACGAGGAAAACAGAGCCCAGGAATAGGAAGGGGCTTGCTCAGGGTCACATCACAAGTGAGGCTCTGAGACCAGGCTAGATTCCAGGTCTCCCAACTCACAGGGTTTTAGGGTTTCTCAAAAGTGAAATTTGGTCCTGACTCCTGCCCTGTGACTTAGTCTTCCTCTCTCTCGGGAAGCTGATGTTCCCCAGCAGGTGGCGGGGACCATCGGGAGGTCCCAGATAGAATAAGATGTCAGGAGGACAGAGAGAGAGATGAGAGGCCTAGTTTTACTTCTCGGACTCCTGCTTTCTTCTGCAGATGAACAGGACTTGAAGAGCATGGAGTCAGAGACACTAGGCTCCTTAAAATTTCTGGAGTTTTGTTTCTTCATCTGCAAAGTGGAAGCACTATTCCTTTGTGGAGGTTGTATGAAAATTATTCATTCTGTGAGTAAAGCACCTGTGACAGATTCAATTATTGACTGCCTACTTGATGTCAAGTGCTGAAGGCACAGCTATGCCTGGAACATAGGGAGTCCTTAGTAAATGGCAGCAATTATTGAGGAGAAACAGGAGAGACAGGATCTTTGTTAACCAGTTCAGACTCTATGCCTTTGGCCCCAACCTTGCCACTTAACAATAGCTCTCTTCCTAAACCAGTGGTTTTCACCTTGGCTGCACATTAACATATCCTGGGGGTGTTTTATAAATCTTAATTCCCAGGCTGCTTTCCAGACCAAGTGAATCAGAATCTTTATCGATGGGGTCCAGTCATCAGTGCTGTTTAAAGCGACCTATGCCACTTTATTGTGCGGCACAGGTGAGAACTACTGTCCAAATCCTCTCTTTAACCTGCCACAGCCCCAAGACTCTTCCTTACCCAAGAACCATCCTAAGAATGCACTTCCTTTCTTACAGCCCTATCCCTGCCCTTGGACTCTGGACAGATTACTTAAACCCCCTGAGCCTTGGTTTTCTTATCAGGACAACAGGGTGTAGGGTAGATAGTTAGTAGCCTATTACCACAATCCATTACCTCCTTTCACTTTCCAAGCAGAAGGCTGATTTGGGAAGCTGACCAGCTGCAGGGGTAGGCATGGTTGGTCCAGGGGTTATTCAATCAATCTCCTTCTACCAGTGATTGGTTTAGAAATGAGACTGCAGACCTAACTTTGTTAAATAAGATGTGAGAGGAGGCTTTCAGGGAAAGTTTTCTTGCTCCTGGGAAAGAAAGAGACGGGCACTGTGTGTCACAGGGATGTAAAGTATGGCATAAGGAGTATAGGTCAATAATATTGTATGTATGGTGTCAGATGGGTACTAGACTTATCAAGATGATCACTTCATATGGTATATACATGTGCAATCACTATGTTGTACACCTGAAACTAATATTGTATGTTAAGTGTAATTTTAAAAAACTCAAAAAGAAAAAAAAAGACGACGTGTTCAACTGGAGGAGGGTGACCTGAAGAAGAGAGATCAAAGGGATGGACCGATGGATATGGGAATGCTGGAGGATTTGTTCCAAAACTTTTTGTCATCTCTAGATAGGAGAAGTTATTAGGTATTTTCTATCCACATATTATTTTTTAAAACAAGAGAGTTATCATTAAAATATAGCCAAGTGAAAAAAATAAAAGAAAAGGAAGGGCACTCGATTTGACACTTGGAACTGCTGCTGCCATCTCGTGACCAAGCCTGAGGATGAAGGCAGCACAGGTATACCATTTAAAGATAAATTTGGGTTAACTGGAGTTTTTAGAAAACTAAGTTACAAGGATGATGAGTAGAAAACTAACAATACTGAGTCCTTATCATGTTCCAGACCCTCTATTAACTCCAGTCTGATATGCGCTGGCTCATGTAATTCTGACAGTTGTGGTCTGGCATTATAGAGCACTCAGCCTATGGAGTTAGATCTGTTGAATTTACTTTTAGCATAAACATTTAGGCAAATGCTTTAAATTCTCTAATCTCGATTTTCTCATCTGTGAAATGGAATTAACAGAATCTACACATCATGGGATTGTTGGAAAGGTTAAATGAAATAATGCATGGAAATAATCCAGCACATTAGGACTCTACGAAAACCAGGCATTACATATTTTTTAAATCAACTCTGTAAAACAGGTTATTACTGTTGTTATCATCATCCATTTCTTACATATGAATAAAATTAGAATCATGAAGCCCATTGACTTGCCTAAGATCCCTCAGTATAAAAAGTGGTAGAGCTGAGGTTTAAACATAAGAATTCTTACTCCTAATCTACTGCTTGTGCTTATCCTCTCCTCTCCTGCTGGCTGTGCTCAGCTGAAGACATCCCACCATTCTCCTGCAGTGAGTAGTGTATGGGGAGTTCTTATACAAACACAGGTTTGCAAGCAAACCAAGTGAAATGGAGAAGCTGAACCAGGCAATGATATGGCTGAATAGCTGTGAAAGGTGAGGAACCCCTTTGAGCAGGACACTTATTAGGTTTGCAAATAACAAAGGATCATAATAAGGTCATAGACTCTCAAGGTTCGAAGATTTCTTTGGAGATCATATAACTCAATTCCACCTCTGGCTGGAATTCCTACTTGCCTACCTATTGAGATAGGGGGCTTCCTACTTTCCAGAGTGGGGCATTTCTAATTCTTAAAAATTCCACCATTCTTCGAGATGACATTTGCCTCCTTTGAACTTCTACCCATTGGTTATAAATGTAGTATTCAAGGAAAGAGAGAACAACTCTCATTCTTTTGCTTCAAGGAAGACAGGTCTTTGGAAATATGGTAATGATGCCTTATTTCATCCCTGAGTCTTTTTCTTCTCACTTCTAAGCTACTCCTTCCCCCAACTTTCTCCACTGATCCTCAAATAATAGAGTTTCCAGTTCCACCACTATCTCGAGCCCTCTTTTGATATAAAAACCCACTTACAGAAGGATTGTCTAATAATTAGAGCTATTCAGCAAAGGATCAGTAGTCAGTCTGGAACATTATGGCTTGTATGTAAATTATATTTAAAAAAATAATTAGAGGGAGGAAAATTATTACCTATTGGTGGGCTTTTGCTGTTTTTGTTTGTCCAACATCCATTCTATCTCCTTTGGGGCTAGGATTAAAATTTGCTTCAGAGATGATCAAGACCCTTTGGGAAAAATCTGGCTCAGACAGTTAGCAAGGTGCCCTACTCTCCTTTTGCCTTGAGCAGAAACACAGCCCTCTCTGGGTTGACCAGACCTTTCCTTCCTGATTGGTCATGTGGGCGTTTTGAGTTTGCTGGTTGTCATGGGAGCTCCTGCAAAATCCTTGGAGTGGCTTGCTTCCTCTTGTCTTTCTATGCCTGGCTACCAGCTTTTCTTTTGAAACTCTGCATTCCTTCGTAGTCTCCCAGCATATTCCTTTTTAGTATGTGTTAACCAGATGTAGTTTCTGTTGCTTACAGGTAAAGACCCCTTGTTTACTTATTAACAGAATAAAGGGAAAAATAACATTATGGAGTATTAATAAAAAAGTCTCAAGACATAAATAAAGAGAAAAATAAATATAGAATTTATATTACTTTACTTATTGTATATACTATATTTATTCTATATTATATGTGTATAATGAATATATTTTACTTCAATGTTTTTTAAAATTTGGAAAATATAGAAAATCCTATATTACATATTACATATATAAAATTGTTGCTTGATTGCCAAAAATGTGAATCTATGCCCCAGGGAGGGATTTATGCCATTCCACACTAGCCTAGCTTCTTGGTTACTTTTTGGTCTGTTTTTATGTCACTATGAGTGTGGACTAGTGCTTATTTTCATAGCCAAATTAATTAATGAGAAAATCCTCAGACTTTCCATTTATCACGTCCAAACACCCACTTCTGATGAGTCAGCTGCCATTTGAACAACATAGGATAATTTTCAAATTAATTAAAACAGGACAACAATACAGTGCATTTCTTACTCTAACATCTCCAAGGAATTCTGACTTCATTAATCTTTGAACCACCACTCTCAGAGAAAGAACATCAATCATGTCTCTCCAGTGGGGGAAGGACAGGACCCAGAGAAAATGAGTGGTTTGTCGGTTACAGAGAAGTGCTAGCGTTATTGCTAACATGTCTAGTTTAGAGTCTTTGTAATTTCCCCCCCATTGGACAATCGATAAGCCATATTTATATATTTAGTGGGTATCTATTATGTGTTAATTGTTTCACGAGTATTTAGGAGAATGTGAAATACAAACAACTCTGGGATCTAGCTCCCATCCCCTTAAAGTCCAAGCAGCAAGGAGAGACAAATATGTAAGGAAATCAGCACAGAGATAATATTAATATTGTGATGTTCATTATGCGTAAAGTAGCTGCTGGTTTGTTCTGTGAACACAGCATAAAAACAAAGTTTTTAGCATTTGTACTTTTTCTCTACCTCTGCAAATAGTTTTAGTGTCTGCAACGCACAAGGCACTTTCACATATATCTCCTTTCTTAATACTCACAGCAACCCAGCAAAGGAAGCACTTTCATTTCCATCTGATAGATGAGGGTATGAAGGTCACCTGGCTCTCCCTTCTTTATCTCCACGCTCTTCCTGGTTCTTCTTGTGTACTACCATGGTCTAATCACCACAGTGGTCTTGTGTCCTGTGTCTCTCTCTTGGCCCAGCTTTCTTTCCCTCTCCTGAACTTGAGAGTCACAGCCAAGTCACACTGGGCATCTCCACCTAGATTTCCTGGAGGCATGTGAAACTCAGAATACCTTAGACCAGAACCATCTCCTCTCCTCCTCCAAACCTATCCTGACTCTTATGTTTCTAATCCCAGGTAACAGTGCCACCCACCAACACCTTAGCCAGAATCCTGAGAATCAGCCCGGTTGCCTCACTTCCCTGCATACCCTTCTCCCATTCAATCAGTCATCATTTTTACTTCCTACGTTTATCTCAAAACCGTCCCCTTCTCTCTATCTTCCCTAGTATGATTCTGGTCCAGGCTCTCACCTTTTACCTGCTGCTTACTGCATTAGCCTGTCTCTTCTCCCCTAATATCTACCTCTCCTGTCCAAGCTACAGTCAATAGGAATTTTTACAAATGCAAATATGATTATGCTATTCACCTGGCTTTAAATTATTCAATGACTCCCCAGTGCCTTGGGTACAAAGAACAAACTTCTATCCATAGCATAAAGGTCCCTCAGATCTATTTTCAATCCACCTCCCACCTTCTTGCTTTTGCTCTATTTTTTATGCCTGGAGATTTTTGACTTCCTAACAGACCCCCATTCATCTGTCAGGGTCTAGCTCAGGTGCCATCGCTACTACAGGAAGCCTTCCCCAATCCCTCAGATGGGAAAAAAAAAAAAAAATCTTGGAATGGAGGAGAGTGAGATTAGGTACTTATTTTCCTGACACTTTCCTTCATGGCCTGGCTATGACCTTGGTCTGGCTATGACCCTCAACTGTCAGTCACTACTCCTGATTTCTCAACACAACTCATTCCTTCCAGGTTTTTGTAGCCAACTCCCTCCCTTATTCTTTTGGAACTGGGGTGGTCAAAGCACCACTGCTACTAGCCCTGGGCTCTTGCACAGCTCCTGAGAGTCCCCTATATTCCACCCACATTCTTTTAATCAAAGAATCCCTTTGCAAATAAATTCTCCTCAAGTTATCTTAATTTGGGTGTCCTATTTGCTTCTTATCAGGACCCCATCCGATCCACCAATATTTTGCAAATAGAATCATTTCCCCATATTACCATTTCAAAGCTAGGTTACCTTCATTCCTGATTGATTTTTCCATTGGCTTTGGTTTGTAACTCTAACTTAAAGCTGGAGGTGAAACAGTTTTCATCTTATTTGTCAAGAGAATGAAAAAATAAAAACAAAAATCCACTACTTTTATTTCCAGTATATAGATCTCATCACGAGAATTGTAACAAATGATTTACGTGTCTATCTCTGTTAGACTGAGAGCTCCTTGAGGGCAGAATTGGGTCTTTTTTACCATTCTTCCCCAAAGCATAGCACTGTGCCTGGAATATGTAGACATTCAGCAAATATATAAATTAATGGGGAAAGAGTCAGTGCCCCAGAGTTGAAAGCCTCAGGGACTGCAGTTGTTAGCAAGTGAGCCCCTCTTTTTCTTTTGTCTCCATGCCAGGATACTGGAGTGTTATTTTGCCAGACTGGGGAATTTCCTGAAAGGAGTTAAAAATATCTTTCCTACCCAAAGCGCCTTTGGAACGCATATTCAGAGAAAGTACACCGCTAGAATAGAACCACGACCAAGCTCTCATCCCCATCTTCTCCTTCACCCGCTCATTGCACCCCTTCAGATCTGACAACTCTGTAGGAAACCAATTTGCTGCTAATCACAGGGAGTTTTATTTACTCTGTTGAAAGAATTGAAAAGCAGTCATTTTTATTAGTGCCACAGCTGGCTCTTCCATCACGGAAGAAATACAATTATCCGTCTTCCTATGGCTGAATGCAGACAGCTTCAGCCTCATTATTCATTCTGGTAGGAAGCAGGCCTTCATAATGAGCAGGGGGAAAAATGCACTGACCCTTTATTTGTAAATGGAACAAATCTTAGTTTCTGGAATGGCATCGCCACTGCCACCATAGGAAAAAAAAGACTTTTTTTTTTTTTTTTGATTACATAATAGGGTGCTATAGCTTTAGAGGCCTAGCCAAGGCAATCATTATAGTGTAGCAGAAATTGTGTAGGCTTTTGGATTCAGGCCAGTCTGGGTTCAAATCCTGGCTCTGCTTCTTATCAGCTGAGGTTAGAGGGCTTGTTAATTCTTCTGACCTTCCATTTTCTTATCTGTAAATTGGAAATAGTAATAGAATAGCTTTCCAGGGTGATAGTAAGGATTCGAGACTAAATTCCTACATGTGGCGTACATGCAGGATGATCTGGCCCCTACCTACCTCTCCAGCTTCATCTCCCACCCCCAAAATTGGCATCTCTGCTGCAGCCATTTGAACTACTTACTGTCAGTTCCCCAGAATTTGCCATACTTCTCCATGCTTCCCTGACCCTGCACACGTGTCCCCTCTGCCTGAATCACACAGCTTCACTTCCTTTTTTTTTTTTTTAATCTGGCAAGCTTCTTTTCTTAAAGGTAACTGGTCCTTGGTAAAGCTTTCCCCTCAGTTCCTCCTTTAGACAGACACAGCATTCCTTTGTGCCTTGCTATAGGATGTTGCCATACGTTGCAATGGACTTCTCTGCTAATGAGTCTGTAAGCGCCTTAAAGAGCAAGAACCGTGGGCTTTCACTTCTGTATGCCTTGTGCTGGCACAGTGCTGGGCAGAATCTATGGTCAATAAATTATTTACGGAATGAATGAATGAATGAATGAAGACTTAGGTACAGCACCTGTCACCCTGCATAGATGTGGCAGACACTGTTGAGTAGTTAAATAAAGTTATATAACATTTTTAATCTTCCCAACTTGCCTGCTCCCACTATAGAAGTATCTCAGCTGTTAGGATGTTTGTCACTCAGTTTTGGCCAATGAGAAATTGGAGGAAGTTTGAGGGGGTACTCGTGTTTTTGTTTCTTGTCTTCAGGCATTCAAACTGGATCTTGGTACAAAATATTGAATTCTAAAGATTGATTTGCCTTTACACAGCCTCCTCCCTTGGCATAATGAGCAAAGTATGGCCTTTGGAGTCAGGCAAATGAGGATTTGAATTTAATCTTTATTACTTTGCTTCCTACAACAGAGACGATGTAGTATGATGGTTAAGAATACTCATCTGGAAGATGGACAGCCTGGATTTGAGTACTAGCTCCATTTTTAAGTTGTTTGACCTTGGGCAAATAACCTAATCTTCCAGTGTCTTAGTTTTTCATCTCCAAAATCAAGCTAGTTATAGTACCTACCTTGGGTAACCTTCTTAAGCTCTCTGTAAAACATCAGGGCTAGACTGAATGGGATAAAAGATCCATTCCAAACTGAACTGTATCTGGCCTAATAATTGCTGAGTATTTCCTTATAACTCTCAAATGTTTGTGTCAGCTCTGTATTTCGAAGCAACAGAAAACAAGTTATTTCAGTTTTAGGAGTGGAAATGAAGTGAATGGAGAAAAAACTGGATGGTCTGTAACTGCCATTCTGTTCCCTTTTCATTATGTTGATCTCATGCCTTTTAGAGCACTTTCCAGATTCTTCTAAATTTTAAAACTTAAGATGTTAGAATCAGATAGAAGACCCAGATCCAGTTATGGTTACAGCATATACTAGTTGTATGACCTTGAGAAGTTCATCAACATTCCTGAGCCTCAATTCTCTCATCTATAAAAGTGGTGTTCCCAGGATTGTTGAGAAGATTAAGCAGAGTGTGTGAAGCTGCTTGACACACAGAAGATGCTTAATAAATGGTTGTATTATTATCATTTGTGGTTTTTTAAAATTTGTTTAATCCATTGCACAAGCCATGGAAGACCCTAGGAAATATTTACAAATTTCAGATTTGGGATTTGCAAATATTGCAAAGTATCTACCTCACCTGCACCCTTGTGCTTCTGATGAAATACATGACTCTGTCCAGTCTTCTAGTTTGCTGAACAATTGCACAAGCAAGCTCATGAAGGTAGGTGGAACCAGGGTGTGTTTTCAGCAACAAGTATGGAGGAGAGCTGAGCAGGTGGTTTTGAGCAGGAGGCCCAGGGAGTGACAGCAGAGGGGGAGTGATGCTGAAACGATAATATTAGAGTACACAGAATAATTCACAGCTGCCAGGTCATGCAACTTGAGAATTGCTTCAGAACAGTCAACTCTTCCACGTTGTTGCTAAGAGACAGGGAGGTAGAGAGGTGTTCGTGCCTCAAATGAAAGGGAGAGGAAAAACAGGAACAGAGATTTTGGAAATGATTTTATGGACCCCCGTTTACTGAACGCTAGTGACTTTGAAGACGTTTCATATTAAAGAAGTATGCGGTCAGTCTTTACTGTGTGTATGGTTCTAGGCCCTGGAGAGACAGCAGTGGATTAAGTTCCAGAACTCATGGAGGTTCTATTGGGTTCAGCTTTCTCCTTTACAGTTTAGGGGACTAATGGAGATCCTCAGAAGGGAGAAATCTGCTTATGGTCTCAGGGCAACCTGTTGCCAGAACTGATCTTAGAACCTGGGCCTACTAAGTCCTAGATCCGGACTTTTTCTGTCTACTACATTTACAAAAGAGATTCATCTGCAGCTGATGTTAGCTGAGACTTTGGCACTTCAGCTAGATAAATAAAGGTCCTTACTAGAGAAATTTCTGGAAATGAGTCCACAAATAGATGTGTCTTTCATTTCAAGTGCCCCACTAAAAATTTTTTTACTTATTCAGAGACCTTGTCCTGCATTATTAAACCCAATTGAAGGAAATTGTCAAGTACAAATGGAGATGGTAAGATTTGGGCATCTCATAACTGCTGAATATTAGCAAGACTCGGAAATCCAAAGATCTGGGTCCCAGGCCAGTTTCTGTCCCTTCCTACCCATGATCTTTACCTCTAGGCCTCAGTTTTCCTACCTGTAAAATAAAGGAATAGACTAGAATGATCTCAAAGTTCTTTTCCAGCTCCAAGTTTCATAACATATCACTCAACAATGCCATGCAGTAAAAATGGCCTAAAAGACCTAAACTGTAATTCCAGAAAGTTTGAGGATTGAGTCTTGAGTGTTAATCACCCCCTGCTTTTGTCCTCCCCTAATCCTGGGGCAGGGTGCTGCAGTGGGGTATGTCCCATTGTGCCTAGTGACGAGGTGTTTCAGTGTCCGTACCTCCCAAAATGTTTGTGCTCCTGGAAGGCAAGGTCTGATCAGGTCTTACTCACCTCTGTATCTCTTCCCAATGCCTAGCAACATATCTGGCAATGATGGGCATTTCATCCACATTTGTAGAAGTGCCCTTAATTGGGAAGCAGCAGGTTTGGGAAGGGATGTCGACACAAACTGCTGAAAAGGAGAAGCACTTTGAAAGTTTGCTGAGATAGAGACTTGGACTGGGACCACTGCTAATAAGTAACAGGGCTGAAATTCAAACCCTGGACTGCTTGACTGCTGAGCCAATGTTGTTAACCCCTTCATCATCCTTACACTCATTCACTCATTTCATTCAAAGTGCTAGTGTCAGTGTCACTTGATGATACTCGCACAAACTCTGTAGTCAGCCTGTTGGGTTCAAATCTCAACTCTGACACTTGTTAGCTGTGCAACTTTGAGCAGTTATTTTAACTTTCGTACCCATGATTCCTCATTTGTACAGCAGGAATAATAATGGTACCTCCTTCCAAAGATCATTGAAGGAAAATATGGGAGATAAGGTATATAAAGCCTATAGTATAAAGCCTGGCATAAAACAAGTGCTTACTAAATGCTAAATGTTGCAGTAGCTGATACTGTTGTAAGTATTAGTATTAGTATTAATATTAGTATTAGTATTAGTATTAGTATTAGTATTAGTATTAGTATTAGTGTAAGTATTAGTATTAGAAGCAGCAGCAGCAGCAGCAGCAGCAGCAGAAGTATCTGCCATACAGTGGGCTAGGAGCTGGCAAATAAGCAGACACAGATTATGTTCTCATGGAATTCTATGCCTAGATTTCTGCAATTCATTAGAAATCAGAGATGAGCCCCTGACTCACAAACTAGAGAGATCAGAGTGATCTTGATGGGAGTAACATTGTATATTAACCTGACTGGAGGAGAAACCATCCAGGACTTCATGAAATGTCAGCAGAAAAGGAGGGAGACCCAGCAGCACTGCCCAGCTGCAAAGTGGTAGGTGGTAAGAGGGCAATCTCTTATAAAATGATAAGCTCTTCTGCTATTTGCATATCTATGAAGAAAATCTGAGCTGATGGGGACTTAACCACAACAATTAAATTTTTACAATAACTTAATTTCAACCCCTCAACCATAAAACAAAACCAAAGGTAGAGGGGTCCTTACTGATTGATAAGTTTACTGTTTTTTAGATGAATAACTGGAGGCCAGAGAGGCCTAGTGATCATTCAGATGTCCCCAGTCTGGTGGCTGGCGGAGTCAGATCCAGATTGGTCTTTGTCTTACCTATGCAATTCTACACGAGACAGGACATTTAAGAGCAGTAGCACCCCAGCTCCTCCTTACAGTACTGAGCAAGTGGAAAACTCTGTCCATTTCAAAACCAATGAAACAGAAGCACACAGTATGCCTAGACAGGAGGGGACATGAGGCGCACTCATTTCAGCTAACCCTTACTTATTCTTCAAAGCTTGGCTCAACTGCTACCTTCTTTATAATTTTTTCAGTTGTTTAGGCAGAGTTAGTTGTTCTGATTTCTGCCTTCTCTTCCTGTAACTTTTCTTCCTATGGCATCCATCAATCTCACTGCAGTGTGAGTATCTTTGGAGGCCTTTCTTCCCCCATTCCCCACAAGACCATGATTACTTTGATGGCAGGGACCATGTCTTATTTATCCCTCTGCCTCAAAGCCTGACACTTAGTAGTCAGTACATGTTTATGGACCGAAGGTATAAATGAATAATGAATGAATTAGAAAACTATACTTCTTTGGAGTCAATATGGGAAATAGCACCAAGGAGTCTCCCCAGACAAACTTCTCAAAGTGAATTCGGAGTTAAACACCGAGGTGAGGAGGTTATTAGTGACTTGCTCAAGGTCACGTAGTTAGAAATCAACAAAGATAAGACTTGTTTTCTCTCTCTTTTTCTTTCTTCCATTCAACACCTCACAAGGGAATTTGGCTCTAAGCTGGGCTGTTGCACACAGGTGTCTTTCAATGCAATTCTATCGGAACAAAATGAATTTTGAAGTAGCTAAGAGCATGGGAGTCTGACAGATGTGAGTTTAAATGCCACTGGAGCAGTGACTACTGGTGTCATCTGTGACAAGTTAAGCTCTCTGAAGCTCAGTTTGTGTAAAGTAGAAGTGACAACACTTCCAACAACTCCTTCAAAGGATCATTTGAAGGCTTTAAGATTAACCTAATTGAATTCTTATCTTCCAGAGGTTAAGATTATTATAATGGACCTACTTTTACCTTTGTCTCTAAAGAATACTTTAGTTTTATTTGTTCACTTCTGTGCTTTGATTATCCCCTCTGAATTATAGGCCAAGTCTTATTGTTTAGCCTAGAGAAGATTTAATTAGTAATTTCTTCTCAGGTATAGAACCACGCTCATAACTAACATGTGGGCCAGAATAGGATTGCTGGTTAAGTACATTTTATTCATCCTTTAGTAATCTCTATCAATATTCTGAATTAGACAACAGATTACCTTTCTGGATATTCCCTATACACTATACTCCTGTTTGAATGTTAAACTTTTGTTTCTAAAGTTTAATTTGAAGATATTTGAATGTTCCGTTTATGTATTCGTATTACAATAAACCAACACTTTTTATATTAAAAAAAGATTAACCTAAATTAGAGGTAGGATGGGAGTTTCCAACATACCAAGTCTCTCATTATACTGCTTGATTTGCTGTTCAGAGCAATAGGTTTTTTCCCTTATCTCTTTTAAAAGGCCCTGGATGGCATAGATACACACACTAGATAATACACACACTTCTGCATGTACTGCGTGCATTTGCATTTTCCACCAGACCTGTGGTATGTGTTTACCAGCCTACTGAATAGATAGGCCCATTCATCACACAAATCAGTGTGTGCTGGTTTGTATTTTTGTCCTTGTGCTGCTGTAGCCCAAGCTGAAGCTGGGTCCTTAGGGCTCTCCAATGCACTGTTGCTGCCTGTCAGCGTCACAGACCCTTCTCAGGGCTGGCACAAACTTCAGCCAACAGAGCCTGCACAGAGACACAGGGGACCGGCTTCCGGTGAAAACTTGCTATGAGTCACAGATATCACGGACGCATTGTATAAAGAACTGGCAGATGTCATCAGAAGATGCCTCTCAGAAACTTTGGTTGTTTTGTGACCTGGAGGAAAGCCAGTAGTTCTGGGGCCCAAGAGGCAGCACCTCTGCTTTCCAAAAAGGAAGTGTAGTGCTGTGGGCTCCACCACGTGCACAGTGGCTTCTTCCAGACCCGAATGACCCTCTCATTACTCACAGGAAGTGAGTTTGAACACTTCACACAGGAAGATGACTCGTTCCTCTAACTAGATGCAGAAAGCTTTTCCAAGGAAATGATTTGGAGTGTTTAAATATTCTATTTCTTAGTCTGCTTTTCCTCTATTGAATCCCTCAGTTTGAATGGGAGCCTTTATTTGCAAATTGATCTGGTTGTAGCATCCTCTGAACACCTTGGAGGATTTTTCATTTGTACTCATGACAGTTACAAGACTTTTTCAGCTACTCCTGCTCCCTTTATGCTTCTGAAGCACTGCTGTGGGGAGGGCGGATTTGTCACAGCAGTGGGAAATAATACAATGAACATGTTGCCTTTACAATTGGAAATGAACAAACATAATAAAAAGTAACAGCTCACAGTTGTCACAAGTCAGGCTTGAGTACAAGGCATTATGGGTCCCTAGCATGCCTGAATGAACAGGGGGAC
Organism: Pteropus vampyrus; assembly: GCF_000151845.1. Classification (NCBI taxonomy): domain Eukaryota; kingdom Metazoa; phylum Chordata; class Mammalia; order Chiroptera; family Pteropodidae; genus Pteropus; species Pteropus vampyrus. The sequence goes on along the minus strand of NW_011889086.1, from coordinate 1,011,841 downwards.
AAAACTAGGAGAAGGCAGGATGGTGGCTCAATTTCTAGGCCCCACTCAAGTCAGCTTAAGAGCAAGGCAACCAAAGAGACCCAACATAGCAACCAAAGGGATGGGGTAGTTTGCTTCTCATTCTCAAAGATAGATGTGTCTGTAGTGGAAAGTCCTGCTTGCATTCTTTGGAACCAAGAAGGGATTTGTCTCCTTTGGGGAAGATCTGTCCATGTACAGGTGTTGCACCAGAAAGCACAGACTCTGGAACCCAGTTGAAGAGGAAGGAGCTGAGAAAAGTCAGGCATGGTTCCAGGTCAACAACTTATAGGCTGGCACAACCATAGGCTCTGAGCCCAGGGTGGGGACACCAAGGCAGAAGCTAGTCTTATGGGATTGGGGAAGGCAGCACGGTATCATGCAGAGTGCATGACTTTGGACTGGGAGAGCTGTAGATTTAAATCTCAGTTTTGGTACCTATTAGCTGTGTAACCTTAGATAGGTCACTTCACTGCTTAGGGTATATCTGCAAAATAATTCTTAGAGAGGTGGCATAGTGACCAGGATCATAGACAAACTTGGGTTCAAGGCCCTGGCTCACCATTCATGAACCATATGCTATTAAACTCCTGTACTTACCCTCCGTAAATCTCAGTTTTCCCAACTGTAGAAAGGAGATGTGAGTACTTATCTCATAGATCTAGTGTGAGGATTAATTAAAACATAGCAGAGAAATGATTAGCATTAGGCTCAGAATACAGAAATCACATCATAAACAGTGGCTATTAACTGGTCCTGGGATGTCAGGTCCTGGTCTGATTGTGAAGGCCTAGGAAATAGGACTAGGTGGCATGCGTTTGGGTGCTGGTGGCAGTTTAGGGGCTACTCTAGAGTTTCCCATAGTTTTCCAGTCAGCTCGATCTTGGTGTCATGCACTAGGCTAGGTACTGCTTGGTCCTGGATAAGTTACCAGATTTCTGGGCTGAAAATATCTTCTAAGACCTGCTGGATGGGATGAGGAGGTGTATGAGGAGACTTTGAGGTGAACTTTGCTGGATAGGCTTGCCTGAAGGGCTGGCCTGGAGTCTGTGAACTGCAGAAGGCAAGGTTGAGGCTGACAGCTTTATAGCTCAGAGAGAGTTTTTCCAGACATGATTTCCTTTCATTTGACCCCTATAGCTTGCACCACCAATGTTTTCCTACATGAGGAAATGAAGATTCTGAAAAGTTCCCTAAGTGGGAGTCTGTACTGGTGCAGGGCTCTGAATGCGAGGCAAAGCCATGATCCACCCATGCTGGCACAATGCTGTGGTGCTCCCCCTCCTCCAACCCTGTAACCTGCTCTGTGATTAGTACTCTGGGGGAAGCAAAACGAATTGGCCCTGTCCCTGCCCTTTCATGGGCTGTAATGATAATTCCAGGGGTGTAATAACAGTTACTATTTATTGAGTACTCACAAAAGGTGCTAAATACATTACATATGCGGCCTTATTTTTTCAACAGAGAAACACTGTAAATGGGATTTAGTGTATCCATTTTACAGATGAGGAAAAGAAGGTGTAGTGAGATTGTCCAAGGATGCACATGGCTAGACGAAGAGCTGAGCTTTAAGTCTCTTATCAGCACCCTTTTCATTCTTGATGCCACTTCCCTTCTCTTCCTGGTATGGTTTATTATGCAGTCAGCATAAACCTAATTATATACAACACTTTGCAGTAGGATTCTGCTGTTAATTTCCTATCCGTCACTCACTAAGTTACTGACGAACTCTTTAGTGGTCAGATGTGACTAATGGAATTATTCTTGTTCTAGTTTGATTTGAATTTCCTTCTTGTTAATTACATAAAACTCTAATGACCAGGGCGGACAGTGGCATAAGCAATGCCCCGTTCGAAATGCTGCCATAGCTAGGATTCATTCTCTTACTCTTTTTCTCCTTTCTTTTGAACAGTTGTTCATGTTTTGTCAATTTTTCTATTGAGTTATAAGAACACTTTACAGATTAAAAAAATTAGTTCTGTTTATTTGTCATATATGTTAGAAACATTTTTTTCTCCATGTTAGAAATATTTTCCTCCATTTCGTCAATGGTCTATTGACTGCATATATAATATGCAGTATATAGCATATAAAGTTTTGTATTATTTTTAGAAAAGCCTTCTCCCTCTGAGAGAAAAAGTAAATTATTTATGTGTCCAAATATTATGAGTCTTTTACATTATTTTCTATTCTCTTTCACCGATTTGTCAGTCTAATATTTTTCAGTTCTAAGTCAGTGTAATATTTATAGCTTTATAATTTGTTTTACTATCTGGTAGTATGTGTCCACCTTCTTTTGTCCTTTTTCAGCTTTCCTCTTCTCTTACATATTAACTTTTCCCCTTCTCTTACATATTAACTTTTTCTTTAAAAATTATACATGCGATACACCCTTTTATGGAAATATTAGAAATACAGATAAGTATAAAAATAAAACTTTAAAAATGAATAATAACACCATTTCAAGGTTACTGATATTAATTTATTGGAGCATCTCATTCCAATCTTTTCTTATGCACACACACACATCTTTTTCCTAAGCAAAATTTAGATCATGCTATCTTAGTGAATATATTACCTAAAATCTATATATTCATTAACTAGTTAATATGTCCATTGCCTAATATACTATGTTTTATTTAACCATTCCTCCATTGTTGAGCATGCAAATTATTTCTAACTTTTCACTCAAGCTATTTCTGTCTAGGTGTGAATGAATCTTTTTCACATTCCTCTAGCAAGTTTATCAACATCTGGTCTAAAATATTCGTTAGCACTTTGGTGGTGGGTTTGTGATGTCCACATCGGCTCATCAATATCTGCTTAAAGACTCCTTCCTCCTCAAAAGTGCCATTCAGACTTGCTCTGAATGTAAAGGAGACATTCTTATTGCAGAGGAAGTTGGCACTGTGGTTAAGAGCATGAGCTTTGGGATCAGACAAAACCATATGAATTTGGAGAAGTTGCCTAAAGTCTGAGTCTATTTCCTCATCTATAAAATGTAGACACCAATAGCTACTTAGAGGGTTAAAGTGAGGATTAAATGTGATTATATTTGTAAAGTCCTTAGTGTTATGCCCCACACATAAGAAGATGTTCAGCAAATGATATTTACACAAACATTGTCCCACTTCCAACTACTCAGCCACAGCTGACTTCCCTTAACCTTATGAATTTTGCTGCTTGACAATCCAGGAATGGGGCTGCTGAAGGCTGAGTCATATCTTTAGCAGGCTTGCTACGCAAGGTGTGGTTCCAGGATTAGGGGCGTTTGCAGCACCTGAGACTCTCAGGATCTGCAGAATTTCAGTCCCTACTCAAGACCTATTTGATCATAATTTGCGTTTTAAAAAGATCTCCAGGTGATTTGTATACACAATAAAGTTTGGGAAGATATTGGTATAAGTACCAGGGAGCTGGTTGTGTAGGAGGGTAGGGGTGCAATCATATGACATCTCTAGTCTGGAATTTGCATCCTTTTTGTCTAAACCTATTGCTCAATAGCAAGGTGCACTTCACAAAACTCCATTGACCTTGACCACCGTGGTGTGCTGGAAGAAGCTTCATCTTCATATCTAGATGGAGCTGAGTTTCAATCCTAACTTTCTTATCTGGAGGACTTATTAGTATCCAAGAGGCCTTGAGACAATCATTTCACCTTTTTAAGCCCAGTTTCCTTACCCGTAAAATATAAATGACACACCTTTCTTGAGGTGTTATTAAAGATAACCAGTGATAAAGTATCTAAGAAGCCTGGCACATCATAGAGTGCAATAAATATTTTGACTTCAAAGACCTGAGTTTGGATTTCAGTTCCACAACACACTTGACCAGTCATTTCTCCCTGGACTGAAGTTTCATCATCTGTAAAATGGGCTTTTAGGTTAAATAATCTCTGAGGTCTCTCTCTGCTCTGAAATTCAGTAACTCTAAGGCATATTTCAGTACACATATTTGAATCCTAATGGTAATTCATGGTTAAAAAAAGAGGAGAGTCCTATCACCCTGACAAATTATCTAAACTGCTTTTCAATCCTGAAAAAAAAGATGGATTTTCTATGTATCAATGCATATATTTGATTGGTACAAACAAGAGACTCAAGAAAAGTATTGGCAGTTATTAAATTGAATTCTCATATCATAAGGGTATATACCTAGACAATTAATTGCATAGTGGGTACTGAGCTCTTCAAAGTTATATTTCGAACCTCTGAAGTATTTGGGTCAAATATCTGGTATTGGAAGTTCTCTAATTAAAATTAGAAAGCTATGGAGATCATCTGGACTGAAAATGCTTGATTAAGGGGAAAAAAAAATCTGGCTTCTCACAATGGAGTCTTAATAAATGATAGACAATGACTTAAAGTAATTAAATATCCTAAGTAATCTCTTCCACCCGTCTTCTCCAGGAGAATATAGGATCAAGCAGGTCAGAAATACACTCAAACTAGTAATCTATATGAGAGAGAGAGAGAGAGAGAGAGAGAGAGAAAGCAGGCGAGCTAATTCAAGCATTATTTACCATCCATTTGTGTAGTCATTCATTTGCCAAATTTTACTTGAGCACTACCATAGATGGACACTGTGCTAGGTTTCATGAAATGGAGAATCAGAGTAGGAATAAATCAAACAATTACAATGTGCTCTAAGAGAAAAGACATATACCCAAATAACTCTAATGCAAGATAAAAACTATCAGAAAGGCAATGGTGAAATGCTTTGAATTTACAAGAGACTGAGAAATTATTTCTGGAGACTGGTATACATTAGAAATGACTTCCTAGCAGGTACTAATTTGGGCCTTGAATGATTAGATTTTATCCATTGATTCAATAAATGTCCGCTAGGAACCAGTTAACCACAATGCCTCATAGAAGATGTATTCAGAGTTGGCTAGTTACAAGAGAACTGTTTTGTCAATTGCTAATTTTCTATGGTTTGCTCTTCTTTCTCTTCCGTTTATACCACCAGTTTGAGGAAGTTAAACTCACAGATCACTTGGGGGACTGTCAAAAGTGGTCATTGTTAGATGTTGGTTTGTCTAAGCCAGACAAACCTACATTCATTCAACATATATTTATCAGCTATAGACTGTGTACCAGACACTAAGGAACCAGAAATACAGTGATCAGCCCAGGCACTGTGTAATTAATGCACCACAGATCCTGGTTAGAGAGAGACACAGTGTCAGATGATCTCACAGATACATATGGAATTGTAACTCTGATGAGTGCCACAAAGGGAAGAAATCCCTTGTTTCTGTGGGATTTATCATATGAGAAGCTGGCCAGCAGAGGGATCAGGGAAGGCCTTGCTGAAGCATAATGCCTGACCACTGACACACTTGAAGTGTCAATAAGAGTTAATAGGCAAAGGGGAAAGGACCAGTGCTCTAGGTAGCAGGCACAGCATGTGCAAGGGCCACTTTCCAGGAGAGCTGGAGAAAAGACAGCAGAAAGGAAGATGATGCAAGATGAAGCTGGAGGTATAGGGAGGGGACTGATGGTGAAGAAGGCCTGGTCAAAGAATTTTGTCTTTATCCTAAGAGTCGTGAAAAGCCACTGAGAATTTCAAGAAAGAAAGTGGATGGTCCTATCTATATTTTGAAAAGATCCTCCAATTTGCTAGTTGTCAGTGTTAAGCTAGTTGAGTTTATATACCTTCTGGCTGTGACAATGGAAATAAACACGAGGCAGGACAGTATAGATGGGTGGAGGCCAATTAGGAAGCTAGTGTTGTAGCTCAGAAGAAAGATTATGTTGTTCCCACTAGGGTGGTGGGGGTGATGGAGAACGATGGAGAATCTGAAAGATAAATAGGAGCTAAATTAATAGTATGGTAGGTAGAACATGGGAGATGAAGGTGAGAAAAGGGTCAAGGATATCTCCTAGGTTCCAATCTAGCACACATAATTGGATGGGTAAAGTACCATTCACTTAAATGAATCAGTAGTTGGCCTCATCCCGGGGCTGCCACATGCAGTTGTGTGAGTTGTGCACTGCACAAGGCATCTGGCTGAGTAGGGAAGGCAGGAGCTGAAAGTCAGTCCATGCTCTGCTTGCCTAGCTACTCATCCCAGCTCAAGGCTACATCTACCCATGTTGGAGAAGCACCTTCCTATAATTTGCAAAAAGGAGCCATCTGTTTGGCTAGACTAAAAAAATAAAATAAAATAAACAATTAGACCTTTAACTCAGCATTTTAGGCATCCAGGCAAGCCTGGATGAGGTGCTACAAGTTGGTGGGGGCTGGAGGTGGTAAGGCCAGGAACAGAGTACTTAGATAGTAGAAGCAGGGGCTGGAGAAGTTGATGAGAAAATGAGAGAGTGCAATGAACACCAAGCTCAGTTTATTTATCCTGCGGTGACTGTCTCTGGCTTTTCCTGGACTCCTGACCCGCAGGGAGGGATCCTGCTTATGGCTCACCCTTCCTGTTATTTTGATTCTTTTGTTGGATGCCTTTGATAGTAGACATGGAAACCCAGACTGTCAGAGAGGAGAAGCAGTTTAAGAATCATCTAGCTCTACTCTCTCACTACATTGGTGAGAACAACGAGGCCCAGAAAAATGGACTGCTTCGAACGATGTCTCTCTGCTGGGACTAGATCTTTAGTTTCCTTCTTCACCACATCTTGCTGATCTTCCCTCTAAAAAGAAATAGACTGAGCTTTCACAGGCAGTGAGGCACACCTGAAAGAGCACAGGAATTGGACCGGGTCAGCCTGGATCTGGGTCCCAACTTGCCATTTCTTTGCTGCGTGATTTTGAGCAAGCTACTTAATCTCTCCAAGCTTCACTTTCTCT